>NC_056740.1:139373801-139622208 GCF_019279795.1 Protopterus annectens
GTTTGAATAATTAAATGATCAGCCATTCTGCAAGGTTCAGAGTTTGGAGCCGAGTGTGCAGAATTCGATTCTTCTGCTGAGACAGTAGATGAGGTATCTGAGGCAAGTACCAAGGAGGGAGTTGAGACATATTCCTTAGAATTGGGTACCAGTGCTGGCGAGGCCAGTCAAGAGCAATCAGGATCATTTTTGTTTTTTCCTGTCTGACCTTTAGTAAGACCTTGGAGAGAAGAAGCAGAGGGGGAAAGGCATAGACTGATAGGTTTTTCCAACTGATGGATAGGGCATCCATTTTCCATGCTTGTCTGTGATAAGTCCTTGTGCAGAATTTGTCCAGTTGATAATTTTGGGGAAAGGCATATAGATCTATGTCTGGGCTCCCCCAGTTCTGTGTTACCATGCTGAAGATTTGTGGATCCAGTTTCCACTCGTGCGGGTCCATAGATTTCTGCTTAGGTCGTCTGCCAGAGTATTTTGTTTTCCTGGCAGGAAATTAGCTTGAAGATGTACTTGATAAGTCAAAGCTGTGTTCCACAATGCCATGGCTAGTCTGCAAAGGGGGTAGGAATGTGTACCCCCCTGCTTGTTTATTTACCACATAACCGTGGTGTTGTCCGTCTTTATCAGTAGTTGCCCTGGATGAAGTAAGTCCTTGAAGGCGGTCATAGCATTCTGAACAGCTAGCATCTCTTTCTGGTTGATACGCAAATGCATTTGGTTTGGGCATCATATGCCCTAAATGCATCTCCCCACCAGGTGGGCCCCCCAAGCATAGTCTGATGCGTCTGTAGTTAGGGTGGCAGGGGTAGAGTGAATGACAGTCCCTTGTTTTGGTGACATGTCTCTGCCCACCAAAGAAACTCCTATTGTAGGAGGGGAATGAGAGGAATCATTGTTTCCAGACTATTTCAATGTTGACTCCATAAAGTTTTAGGTACCATTGAAGTTTCCTCATATGCAGTCTTGCATATGGAATTAGTAGAATGCAGGATGCCATGAACCCCAAAGCCTGCAGAATTTGTCTTGCAGATAACTGGGTTTTTGTTGCCATCTGTTTGAAGTATGTTGTCAGTTGCCTTTGTTTGTCTGGCATAAGGTAAGCCATCTGGGCAGTTGTATTCAAGCTTGTACCCAGGAATGTAATTATTTGAGAAGGTACCAGTTGGGATTTCTTTTCGTTTATTGTGTACCCTTAGGCATGTTAGAAGCCTTTTTACAAACGCCAGATGTTGAAGAAGAATGTCCTTGTTCTCTGCTTGAATGAGACAGTCATCCAGGTAAGGACAAATGTGTATGCTTCTTTGTCGGCAAAATGCAATTACTGGTGCTAGGCACTTTGTAAAGACTCTGGGCACAGTAGATAAGCCAAAGGGCAGTGCAGAGAATTGGTAATGCAAAAAACCTGCCTTGAAGCGGAGGTATCTTCTGCACAATTCCCTTATTGGGATATGCAGGTATGCCTCTTTTAAGTCTAGAGTCACTAACCAAGTGTTCCTGCCCATGATAGGCAGTAGCTGTTGTAAAAGTCAGCATTTTGAATTTTGGAATGTCCAGGAACATGTTCAAAATCGATATGTCCAGTATTGGACGCCAGGCATCGTCTTTTCTGGGTACCAGGAAAAGTCTTGAATAAAAACCTTGTCCTTTTTCCTGTTCTGGTACTGGCTGAATAGCCCCCATATCCATGAGGGACATAACTTGTTTCGGAACCTCTGCCCATTGATTTTGTGGCAGATCTGGCCAACTGTTTGGAATTGGCAAAGTATGGAAATGAAATCTGTACCCCTGGGATACTATGTTTAATACTCACTTGTCCTGGGTAATTAACTGCCAATTTTAAGCATGAAGTGCTAATTTTCCCCCCAAGGGGGCTGCCAAAAGATAAGAGCTTGATGAAGGTAGAAGGCAGTCATTGAGACTGCTTACTGTAGGGTTGTGCTTTGTTTCCTCCAGATTTGGAGGTGGAGGCACCCCACTGCTTTGACCTGTAAGAACCCTGTGATTGGTATCTAGAGCCTTTTGAGTGCCTGGATTTGCCTTGAGAGGCTCTGTTGGACACAGGAAAGGACCCATTTTTAGTAGGCCAGTGCCTACTGAACCTGGGTGGCTGCTCTTGGAAGAAATCTTTTACAGTTTGCATAGATTTAGCTTTGTCTTCCATTTTCTTTAAAACCTCTTCTGCCTTATTACCAGAGTATCATGCTGTAAAGGGGCATCCAACAATTTAGCTTTAACATATCAGGCATGCCTTCTAATCACAGATCCAGTAAATGCGGCCCTGCAAGAGGCCTCCAAGGAATCAAAACTACATTGCAAGGTATGCTTTCCAACCTGTTCTGCTGCATGCAATAATTCCTGTAACTCTTTATTTTCCACACAATCAGAAATCAACATAATTTTCTGTTTCAATAAGCCCTTAACATGCTGCTGATATTTAAGCATATGAAACTGGCAGTTTAAGGCCCAAATTGCAAGGTTGCAGACATATAAAACTTTCTTTTCCCATCTTTCCAGCACCCTGGAATCTCTATCAGAGGGGGTAGGATTTTTGGCTGTAGAGGCCTTTACACCTTTGGGACCCTGTGAGATAGTCTCAGGATCAGGAGCAGGATTTTTGAGTATAAATTTGTGGGAGTCAGGAACCCTGTAATATCTGTCTGGCTTACTAGGAGCCGGAGGAAGGGAATCAGGAGCCATGCTTGATTCTGAAAACACATCAACAATGTCTAATACAGGAGGTATTGCCAAAGGCCTATGCTGAGGAAGAAGGAGGAAATCCCTAAGCCTCTTTTTTGATTCAGAGAAATCCTGACTCTCCCAATGAAAGTGTTCCCTTAAAGTATGCAAGGTTTCTCCAAAAGAATAATCCACAGGAGGAGATGCAGATGGGATGGATTCTTCTGCGTCTGAATCCTCATAGGGTGGAATAGAAAATTCCCGATCAGAAGAGGAATCAGAGGAAATGGAAACCTGAACTGAAGATTCATAATCAGTGTCTTGCACAGGCCTCTTAGCAGGGGGGTTTGGGAACCCCTGATCAAAGTAATTAAGTCCTCTGCCATTTTGATCATCTGTTTTTAGGCATAGGGGCCTGAGCACGTGGCTCATGTGTCGGTTGTTTAGACATAGAAGATGTTTTTGATCTTGTTTTTGAAGCTGGCGTCGGTTTTATATAATAATGTTGAGGCCTGAAAACACCCTCAGAAGCCGGTGCCTGCTCAGGAGCTCCGGACCCAGCCAAGGGAGAGACATCTGCGGGTTCAATATTCAGAATCTTGCGGCATACCGGACTCCGCATGGGTCTCGGTAGAGGCCTGCGAAAGCGCCTCACTGAGTACTGGCGACTGGCTTAGGAGAAGTTTCGTTGACGGTTTTGGACCTCGACGGTCTGTCTCTTTCTCTTTGCATTTTTTGTGAACTCCGGTAGTCGGATTGCTAACCGACGACATTTCGGGGTAATTAAATCTGGATCCAAAATATTTTGAAGCAAAAATATACTGACGCTTAATAGTGCATTGGTTAAATCTAGCACAAAATCGACAGCAAGGCATGTTATGATCTGGGCCTAGGCAAAGAATACAGTACAAATGAAAATCCTTATAAGGTATTTGCTTCCCACAAGTAATGCAATTAACTTTTACTAACATCGGTAAAGAGCAAGAAAAAGTTTCCCCAACGGGTTACTTAGCTTTAGTTGCAGACTTCGGTTCTGAAACTCGAATACAAAAATTTCAGGAGTCGGCTGACCAGCACTTGCAAACTGCTTCTGCTTCGGGCATTGCGCGGCAAGAAAGACTGAATAAAATGGCGTCGGCTGCATGTTTTATACCCTGACAACCTGACGTCATGGAAGAGGAGACAGTACCCGATGCAGGACCCAAGACTTTTGTTATTCAGGCTGACTGAGGGCAACCTGCCAGCAGATTACCCAAATGTAATGACTGCAACAGTGAAACACGAAGAACATCTGTAAACTAGTTTATTTCCAACGGTTATATATTAACCATGGTTTTATTTTAACATGCTTTATATTTTTTTATTTTTAATACATCAGGTATAAATAAATTTACTGTTGACTGAGCAGTGAAGGATGAAAGTTTTTTATTTAGGGGGAGAATGTATTATATTGTTCTTTAGTTAGGGCTTTTAACTGTATTTTTAACTGTGGTAGAACTTTTATCAAGTGATGTGTTAACTGAACATTGTTAAGAGGTTTAATTGAGACATTGGTCACATGACTGGATTGTTGAAACATTTAAGTGCGTCTATGAAGTTGATTATTTTATCTGAAGTCCAGCCACTGTACTGGACGAAAAGCACATAATAGAGTTTGTGGTGTCTTTGCATCGGTTGCTTTTTTATGTTAATTCAGTTTGTGTAGTATTTTTTTCGTTTCCAAGTTGTTGTTGCTGACATGGCATCTGATGTGCTTGATAGCCAAGAAACTCAACTTACACAATGTTCCCAAGTTGATGCGGGGAACTTAACTATTCTACTGGGAATTATGACCGAACACCTTGATGACCTGGCAAATAGAGTGGAGTCATTACCTGAATGTTCTGTACTTTCCTCACAGAACAGTCCGATGTTACAGAATGAGAGGTCTGTAAGAGATTCGCCCCCAGGCGCTTCTACCAATTGCACCACTAGTTTGGAACAAAACCTTTCTACTAATGATCAAGGTAAACATAGTTATACAAGTGCTACAAATACGTTGCTGACTGGAGGGAATACGGCAGCACCAATATCTTCTACGAGCCAGCAAACAACTGTACAACAACTCAACAACCCTCCGGGGCTTATTGGAGCACCAAACTTGACAGTGTGGTTAAAGGACTTTCCAAACCTAACCACACAGAAGTCAGAAGTTAATTTGGTGCAACTGGTTGGGAGAGGTGAGCAAAGTTTGGTTACTAACTTGAAAACTTTAGACTACAAACTATTGAAGCACAAAAGGCTCTTATTTCACAGAAAATGTAAACATAAATATAGTTCCAAAAGGTCTGAGGTCCTGGCAGTATCAGACAGGACTGGTTGTCAGGATTGCAACTTCATAAAGACCTACTGCACTTGTTTGACAAGCAAGGGAAAGAACTAATGGTGCTTATTTGTAAACATTATCAAGTTCAAGTAGACGAACTATCTAAGGAAGTGGAACAGCTAAGCAGGGATGTACTAAGCCATCATGATTTTGCACGCTATAACTATGATTACCAATGTATTTTCGACAGTATCAGTCAACAGATTGAAAAACTTAAATCAAACAATTAAACTGGAAAGGGATTGTGTAGATTATAGCAATGGTTCAGCCTACCCTTGCCCCCCCCAATCACAGCTGTGGAATGCAACTGGCCAACACAATCAGGTGTGCACCAACAACAACAGTTTAAATGATGGGTAGAACCAGGTAACAATGTTAACTCAACAGTTCAGCCAGAAGTAAGAAAAGTTAATAATGAGAGAAATGCTCCAAATAGAAACGAATGAACACATAATGACATTAACTTTACCCAAGGGAATCTCTCATATTCAGAAGTGGTGCAAACAAACGGGCAAAATTTTCATCAGGCCAAGAACAGACCACAGAAATAAACATTAATGAACCAACAGAATCCTTACAATACCAGAGGAAGGCGAAAATAAAAAGGTAGACAAGCCTACTTTTATTTATTTATTTTATTTACTTACAGTGCTGTGTAATTAAGCAGGTCACCATATTGGTCAGCCATAGGGCTCTTTTTTCTACTTGAGTGTTTGCCTCCTTCCCCTGTAACTTAAGTAAATTGACTCTTACATTAAGAGCTATAATACTTACCTTATAGCTTTAGGACACCTTAGGAAACCTTGTAAACTGCAATAGCCCCGCTACGCTCGGGCTCTCTTCACTCCCCTCTCTGCCCCCAATACCTCTAAATTTATAGTACTATAGCCACTCCCCCACTTTCTAGATCCTATCTGCTTTCATCTGGGATAATTCCACCCACCCCCATTTGTCTACCTACATTTTAATAGCACCTATTAGCTTTTATCTGGAATTCTCCCATCCCCCTTCCAGTACCTTTACCTCACCACTCTATCTTCTGGTGTTGCATCACCAGGTAAAACAGTTCCCTTAACTCACTAGCTGAATCACAGATAATGATATACTCCTCTTTACTACCCCTCTTGTTCGCACCATACCTCCTTACCTTGTATGAAAACCAGTTTCTCACAGGATTTCAGGTCCCAAAAGGCCATACTATCACCCCAGCTGTAAATCCTTCCACCTTCAACCATACTTACAGTACCAGATCCTATCCAACATCTTGTTCAGTCTATCACCATCTCATCCCCACGCACATTAGCTCTAGATCCAAACACTACCACAAACTAATAAACAAATTCCTGAAGTTCATCACCAAGTATAGACTCAACCTAATACTCTGTGATGATATTCACCCCAACCCTGGCCCACTCACTTCAGATACACATACCCCCTCTACTTGCAATCTAAGCTACAAACCTACAATTAATAGGCCAACTAACTCTCTCCTAGCTTGTCATCTCAATATTACAAGCATTAATAACAAGGTACATGAATTGCATGCACTTCTGGATGTCTACTCCCCTGAGATTCTCTGTTTATCTGAAACCTGGTTAAAACCTAACACTAAAGACAATGAAGTGTTACCACCTGGATACAACATACACAGGCTGGATCGTGCTTCGAGGAAGGTGGGTGGGGTAGCTGTACTCTATAAATCTAAGTTGAATGTCACCATAGATGTAATACAACCACCTCAGATTAATAACTCAGAGATTCTTGCCACCAACTTGCAACTTAATAAAAATAAATGCATTAATATCATCTGTATGTACATTCCCCCAGGTAACAATACATCTACATTTGAAGATATCCTGCACTGGCTATCATGTCACTACTCCCAAGAAACCCTACTACTTGGAGACTTTAACATAGACTGGGGCACCTGTTCCTCAGAATCCCCAACCACCCATATTAACCTGCATGCATTTACACAAATTATATCCACCCCTACCAGGATAGGTAAACCCAACCAAAAAGAAAGTATACTTGACTGGGTACTCATAGTCACCCCCAACTGTACACCTCTGGTATCCTCCTTGATGACCTAAGCGATCACCTTCTCACATATGTAATTAAGCACAAAACCATTAATTCCCAACAACCCTTACTCAGAAAGGTTAGAAACAATAAAAACTTTGACCCTGCCAAATTCCAACAAGAACTAAACTCATGTAATTGGTCTATTCTAAAACACCTCCCCTTAGAGGAAGCAGTAGCATACTTTAACAACAAATTCCTTGAGATCCTTAATTTGCATGCACCTGTTCGTTCAAAGAGAACCAAGGCAAAAACTGCGCCATGGCTTTCTAAAGAGTCTAAACTCTAAATTACCCTTAGAAACAAAGCATGGGCTTTATGGCGTTCTTCTAAAGACCCTCAAGATCACATTAAATACAGACAATCCAGGAACAAAACCAAAAAAATAAATTTTACAAGACAAAAAACAATACTACTGTAATTTACAGACAGTAAATCAAAATAACCCTCAGAAGTTTTGGGCAGGTTTAAATAATCTACTACATCCTGGACAAACTTCAACCCCAATCCCTGCTGCTACTATTGATAAAACCCCTGAAGATGTTTCTGACAGTTTTAACCGATTCTTTACTGAGACAATTCAAGCCCTAGCTAGCCAACTACCTCCTAGCTCCCCTAGTCCTGAAAGTAGCACTCCTAGAAACCTACTCGCGTTCAGCTTCCAACCAGTCGCCACTTCACTTATCCGTACTTTGATCAAAAAATTAAAACCCACTACACTTTCTGCTGATCAACTCCCTGCTGAGTACCTAAAAAAATCAGCGGATGCTATTGCTTACCCTGTCTCAATACTAATCAATCGAACCATAGTAGAAGCTAAAATTCCCACCATCTGGAAAATATCCTATATAATCCCACTTCACAAAGGAGGCAGCTCTACTGAATTCTCCAATTATAGGCTAATAGCTTTGCTCTCTCCACTTGCAAAGATTATGGAAAAATGTATTCACAGACAACTCATGCACCACCTAATCCAGAATCACCTTATGGCAGACACTCAGCATGGCTTCCGTCCTCATCACAGCACTACTTCAGCCCTCCTAATCTTTACCAACACCATAAACCATAATCGCAACAATAATTATATATCCTCAGCCTTCCTCTTGGATCTTTCCAAGGCATTCAATATGGTTGATCACCAACTTTTAATCCACACCCTGCAAATATTCTGTCTGGATACTAGAGCCCTTCAATGTTTTCAATCCTACCTGAATGGTCGACAGCAGGCTGTCCTCTGGCAGAACAAACTCTCTAACCTTCTACCCAGCACCCTTGAGTACCACAAGGCTCTATACTAGGGCCCTTGCTGTTCTCCATCTTCATTAACGACCTTTATACTGTCATCCCAAAAGTCAGCTGTATCCAATATGCTGATGACTCTACTGTGATTTGCTCAGCCACATCTCCAGTAGAGTTATGGTCAGCTACCCAGACCACCTTTAACACGATAGAAACCTGGCTTTCTGAACATCGTCTGATCCTAAATCCCCAAAAAACTAAAATGCTGTTATTTTCACCAACACGTAGGTCGACCGCTTTCACCTTTACCATAAAATCAAATGATGGCACAATAATCTCCCCTGACCCCTCTACAAAACTATTTGGTGTCATCATAGACAATAATCTAAAATTTGACCTACATGTTAACCAGACTATCAAAACCATTAATAAAAAAACTAGGGTCACTTTACAGAATAAAAGCCTTCCTAACCCCTCCAGCTAAAATTGCCATAGCTCACTCTCACCTTCTTTCAACCCTTCTGCATGCATCCCCTCTACTCTCAAATTTAAACAAGACTGTCCTTAAACTCTCAATTTGCTACAACCACATTGCCAGGTTTGCCACTGGGCTGCCTTTTAGGACACATCATTGCATCAATCTAAATCAGCTTGGGTGGCTTGAACTACCCAGCCTAATCCAGTATAACCAACTGATTATGGCCTATAAAATCCTCTATAATCCGGACAATACTCCTGCACTTAAAAGTATTATCACCCCCTATAACAATCCTAGACCACTTCGATCCTCTAACAAACTACTAATTCAGACTAGCAAAATTAATAACACAGCCAGTGATTCTCTCTTTGCAAACTCTAAGTAGATCCTGGAACTCTCTTCCAGCTGATATTACCTTACTTTCCACCTTAGGTCAATTTAAAACTAGACAAACAACATTTGTCACTTAACTGGCTATGTCAATGTATCAAGCCTGGCTAACTCTCTCTAGAATGCGTAAAAATCTGCGAACCAGTTTACTGAGTAATTTAATTTAATCCTGACTTGCGCTCAGGATTAACTGTAACCTGTGGAACTTGTTTAACTTGCTTACTTATGTAATCTCTGTAAATAGTCTGTTTGTAATATGTAATGCTGGTATTATGTAATGCTGTATCTGCTTACCCTTGGAGCTTTTCTCCCCGGGCCTCTGTTGAAAATGGACATGCATCCAGTCGGACTATCCCGGTCAACAAATGTAAAATAAAAAAAAATAAAAATAAATAAATTATTTTACATTTGTTGACCGGGAGGATCCGACTGGATAAATGTACATTTTCAGCGGAGGCCCAGGGAGAAAAGCACAGGAGTTAATAGATATAATAAATCAAAAAGGTAATCCTACTACATACAGGGTTATTTCACATATACAGAGGACAGGTACACATCATGACATTTTTAGAAAAAAAAATGTTATGGCTCCACATTTTGGAGGTACTTAGGCATACAGAAAATGTAGTATCTGTAAATGGTAGCTGGGTATACCAGTAATAGTACCAGTATTTTCTACCAGAAATTCTGAGAGTTAGGACAAGTTAGTATTTGGAGATTGGTGGAGGAAATGTTGGGGGAACAGCAGGAGTAGGGGGTCAACCTGGGAGGAGGCATGGGCATTGCCTATTGGTAAGTAGGTGTTCCTTTAGAAGATGTTTAAACTTATTAACAGAAATTGCTTTCACTAACAAATGTGACACTGTAGTAAATACAAGTGGAGACTTTAAAATCTATAATTTCTCCGATGTCAACATTGATAACAGGACAGTTGAACTGTTTCCTAAAGGTCTTACTTATGTGCCTTCTTGTCGGTCTGACTTAGCCAAACACTACTTGATTTTAAATGGCAATTTTATTTAACAGTGGTAACTGTAACTACAGGAAACTACATGTTTCAAGTAAGTACAATCCACCTATGCACTCAGCTTTATGTGTATTTGACCAAGTATGTGAACTTGACATTAGAGCATTATTAGGTACTAGAATGAAAACACAAAGCAACTTTAGTAAAACAGAATGGGACTTGCTGAATGACTTGAGGAGGGAACCCATTAGAATGATGAAGCCAGACAAGGGGGAGGACTGGTCCTTATGAATAATGAAGACTACGAGGTTAGGATGAACAAAGTGTTAAATACTAGCACATATAAACAAGTCAGTAAGAATGAATTACACACTGCCTACTGCAGGATAAACACTTACTTAAATGACTTGTTTTTGGAAGCACACACAGATATGAGTACTTTAAACTATTTAACAATGGTATACCCTAAGATATCTAAAATGTTTGGTGTGCCAGAAATACATAAGGACATACAAGACCCCCCTATGCAAGCTTTGGTAGATGCACGTCAGTCTATAACTTATGCTAGTGCAAAACTTGTTGACTCCATACTTAAAAAATCTGTGAAACAAGAACCACAAATTAGCTATGACTTCTGGTCCTTTCTAGAAGAGATTAATAAAATCAAGTTCACTCAAGAGAACAACTTCCTAACAGTAGACGTTTGTGATCTTTACAGTTCAATCCCACATGAGGAGGGGATAGAATTTGTTCTGGCTAGGATGCGTAGATTTGCAGCACCAGATAATGAACTTAGAATAGTTGAAGAACTGTTGGGTATTATTTTATCCAACAACTACATTGTGTTTAATGACACGATTTATTTACAACTAGTTGGGGTAGCAATGGGCTCACCATGTGGTACGAGTTTCGGCAACATGGTGATGGCCCATTGGGAACACACTTATTTATTCAACAACCCCAGTATAATGAACTTGACAGAACATTATACACGCTTCTTCGACAATATTTTTTATAGTGCTAATAGGTGATGAAGCTTCAGCTACTATAATCTTACAAGCAATGAACAGTACCAATTTCTTAAAATTTACATCAAATTTCAGTAAGAAAACTATAGCATACTTAGACGTACTGTTGAAAAAAGATGTTGCACTAAATGCATATAGTGGTGCTGTGGTAGCATTGTTGCCTCACAGCAAGACGTTGTCGCGTTCGATTCGCAGTTAGAGCGTCTTCTGCGTGGAGACATGCATGAATGGGTGTGCCTTCGTTGAAGGTTGTGCGTCAGGGCTGGTAACTCGGCACGTAAAAATCCACTACCAAACATTAGCGGACCGGAGTTCCGCTGTGGCGACCCCTAACCGGGATAAGCCGAAAGACACAACAACTAAATGCATATACAGCATCTATATAGCAAAAATCAACTTACTGTAATGCATTTTTGCATTACAAACATGAACACCCATTCAGTACAAAAAATCAGTTGTAAAAGGGCAGCTCGTAAGAGCAGCCAGAATGGTGACAACAAATGTAGATTTTTGCACTGAATGCCAGAACTTAACTGAAATGTTCTTGCAAAGAGGTTACCCCACAGGTTTTGTTAATGAAGTGGCAATAGACGTGTCACAAACGTCAGACAGGTTTTTATAAACCAATACTTTGTCTATGTGGAACTAGCACCACAAATACAGAGGAGGAGAGGGTAGTAAAATCTACCACCCATACAAACATATTTTCAAGGGAAGGTGGTCAATACAATAGTAGTTTCACTGTAGCTTTTAGTACTGACACAGTTGAAATCAAGAAAATTATCAACAAAAACTGGAACCTGTTAAAAAAATGAGACTGAATTAGTTAAGATAGGCCACAGACCTATTGTCATTTACAGGAAGGGTAAAAACTTGAAAAACTTAATAGAAACCCCTATAGTGAAGGTTGCAAGGACCCTGGGAATGTTCAAATGTGAAAGCTTTAACTACTGTGGATCCATTGCAACTGGACATTTTTCTATAGGTAACCACAAGTATTCCATCACAGGTAGGTACAACTGTAACACTAAAATGGTGGTATACCTAGCTCAGTGTGTTCTCTGTCCTGTTTTCTATATAGGGAAAACAAAGTTAAAAGAAAGAATCTACGAACACCTGTATGCTATTAGGAGGGGGAAAAAGTACAGTTTTGTACCTACCATAAATGTAGATGTTCGAGTGTAAACACTGCTGCAGTCATTACACTTGGGTTATCCTGCCGTCAGGCGGTTACCCAGTCGGCCTGAGTTCCAAAGTCTTGGTCTGGCGTCGGTTGCTGTCGCCTCCTCCCTGACGTCAGTGCGGCAGGGGTAAACAAGATGCAGCCGATGCCATTTTCTTCAGTTTTTCTTGCCCCAGATGTCAGGTGCCTCTAAATAGGTAGGCAATTCCAATTGCTAATAAAACATACACGAGAAAAGCAAAAAACAACTTACAGCTACCAGCAAATACTCCCCATAGGTAGTAAGGGTAGAAGACATAGGTACGTACCAGCCAGTAAGAGGGGAAGGTGGGAAGGTAACATGGACTGCAGCAGTGTATACACTCGAACATCTACATTTATGGTAGGTACACAAAACTGTACTATGTTTATCGTGTTACACTGCTGCAGTCATTACACTTGGGTAGAATCCCAAAGCTGAGGTAGGGTGGCTGGTTCTATAAGGCATTAGGGGTGGCTATAAGACCCTGCAGCACTGCAGTGTCGAAGCCATCTCTGGACTTAGAGTACAGAGGCTGATGGTAATATTTGGTGAAGGTATGTACAGAACTCCAAGTTGCTGCTTCCAAAATACCCTAGGTAGGTACTCCCCTGAGGTAGGCAGTTGAAGTGGCTGTTGCCCTGGTGGAGTGAGATCTAATGCTGCTAGGTACAGGTTTTCCATGGTATGTGTAGCAGAAACGTATACAATGTCCTATTCATTTTGAAATAGTCTGTTTTGAAATGGCTTTTCTGCTCCTGCAGCATATACTACCAATAATTGCTCAGATTTTCTGAAAGCTTTGGTTTTGTCCAAGTAGAAGCGTAACTGCCTGTGAATGTCCAAAGAGTGCAGTAGTCTCTCCCCTTTATTCTGTGGTTAAGGATAAAAAGTTGGCAGGTGAATAGTTTGGTTTAGAGCCACACTGGATACCACCTTTGGCATAAACGTAGGGTTAGTTCTTAAAGACACCCTGTCCTGGTGGAAAATGAGGAAAGGTTCCACTGCCATTAGTGCCTGTAATTCTGAAACTCTTCGTGCTGATGTTATTGCCAGGAGCAGAGCAGTTTTCCAAGAGATATATTTTAATACTGCTGTGTTTGCTGGCTCAAAAGGAGGTAAAGTTAGTTTGTACAAAACAAAGTTGAGGTCCCAAGTTGGAGTAGGTGTTCTACGGGGCGGTCTTATGTTTTTAGCCCCTCTGAGGTACTGTCTTAACAGAGGATTAGAGAAAATTGGTGGATCCGTGTTGTAATGAGCACAGATGGCAGAGGCGTGGATGGCGTGGATCTTGATGGATGAGAAGAGGAGGCCTTTGTCCAGCATCTCAGTTAAATATTGTAGTACCTGAGGAATGTTTGGGACAACAGGGTCAAGGCTGTGAGCTTGGTTCCAGGCACAGAATCCCTTCCATTTATCCGAATAGGCTTTCCTGGTACTAGGCCTTCTGGCCTCCAGAATGACATCCATAACAGCTTTGGAGAGAGGCATTGTTTGCTTGACTAAGGAATCTTCCATGCAGCTAGGTTTAAGGTCTTTAGCTGGCTGTGTAGTATTTGATTGTTGTGCTGAGTCAGCAGATGTGGGATTTGAGGCAAAAAGTACAGTTTTGTACCTACCATAAATGTAGATGTCCGAACTGGATAGCATCTGCAGTCATAACAAATGGGTTGTCCTGTCGTCAGGCAGCCCTTCGGTCGGCCGGATTCCAAAGTCCGGGTCCGGCTTCAGCTGATGTCGCACTTCACCCGACGTCATCTCTGCTGGTCTTCGGGTATAAAGGCATCAGCCGACGCCATTTTCCTCAGTGTTTCTTGCCCCAGATGCCAATTGCCCTCTTGGATAGCTAAATTTTGGATAAATGCCAATGTTTCCAAAATAGTAGAAGGCAAACAAAAAATAAACATGTATGTACATATATACAAACAAATACACCATAAGAGACTCCCCCCCCCCAGCTAGCTATAAGGAGGGTAAATGCCCTAGGAGTACCGCAGAGGGGAAGGAGGGAGGGTAATCCTGACTGCGTATGCTATCCAGTTCGGACATCTACATTTATGGTAGGTACAAAACTGTACTATGTCCTTCATGGATGCATCTGCAGTCATAACAAATGGGTAGAATACCATAGCCAACTAGGGGAGGAGGAATAATAATTATGGTGTAGTCAGGATCCCTTGCAGTACAGCAGTGGCAAACCCTGCTCGGGATCTAGAGTATAGAGGTAAATTATAATGCTTGGCAAATGTATGCACGGAGGTCCAAGTAGCCGCCTCAATAATGTCCTTGGTTGCCACTCCTCTTAAGAAAGCTGTGGTAGTGGCTGTAGCCCTTGTAGAATGAGGTCTTATGTTCTGTGGAATTGGTTTTCCATGGTAAGAGTAACAGAATCTTATGCAATTTCCTATCCATTTGGAGATTGTCTGTTTGGAAATTGCTTTTCCTTCCCTTCCTGTTGCATAGGCTACAAAGAGCTGGTCAGTTTTTCTGTTAGCTTTGGTTCTGTCCAGGTAGTAGCGTAACTGTCTATGTACATCCAAGGTATGCATTATTCTTTCACCTCTGTTTTGTGGATTGGGAAAGAAGGTAGGTAGGTGGATTGCCTGGTTTAAAGACACTCTGGATACCACCTTAGGCATAAATGTAGGATTAGTCCTCATGGACACCCTATCTTGATGGAAGATTAGGAAGGGTTGCACTGCCATTAAGGCCTGTAGTTCCAAACCCTCCTTGCTGAAGTAATAGCCAGTAGGAAAGCAGTTTTCCATGACAGGTGTTGTAGGTCTGCTGTTGCTGCTGGTTCAAACGGAGGGAGTGTCAATTTTTCTAGTACAAAATTCAAGTCCCATGCTGGTAATGGTGGTTTCCTAGGAGGTTTTACATTCTTGATCCTACTGAGGAACTGCCTGAGTAGAGGATGTGAAAAGACAGGAGGATCAAAGCTGTATTCTGCTGAAATAGCTGATGCATGTATCTTGATGGAGGAATAGGACAGGCCTGTATGTAGAAGCTCTGCCAAGTACTCCAGAATGTTAGCAATATCTATGTTCGACACATCTTTTCCTCTTTCAGTACTCCAAATGACGAACCTTTTCCATTTTCCTGCATAGTTCCTTCTTGTTGAAGGTCTGCGGTCTTCAAGGATAATGTCTTTAACCCTTTGTGAAAGGTCTGCTATATGATGTTCCAGGCAGTCAGTTGCAAGGTTTTTAGGTTTGGATGTATGATGTTGTAGTTGTTCTGAGTTAACATCAGAGGCATCAGGGGTATTGACCACATTTTCTCCCGAGACATGGTCCTCAGTAATGGGTACCAGTGTTGTCTTGGCCAGTTCGGTGCTATCAGAATTATCCTTGGACGTTCCTCTTTGATTTTCAGTAGTACCTTGTGTATTAAGGGAAGAGGTGGGAATGCATATGCTGTCAGGCCTTTCCAGCTGAAGGATAGAGAGTCCACCTTCCATGCAAGTGGGTGGAATGTCCTTGTGCAGAATTTTTTGAGCTGGTGATTTTGTGGGGAAGCGAATAGGTCTATTTGTGGCATTCCCATTTCTTTGTGATGGTCTTGAAGATGTCTGGGTGTAGCATCCATTCGTGAGCATCCGAGGTGGTTCTGCTTAAAATGTCTGCTAGGGTGTTTTCTTTTCCCGGTACAAATATTGCCTGTAACTGGATGTTGTAGCTTAGAGCCAGATTCCAAAGGTCCAAAGTCATCCTGCATAGGGGGTAAGAATGAGTGCCTCCCTGCTTGTTGATGTACCACATGACTGTGGTGTTGTCTGTCCTTATCATCAAATGGCCTTCTTTGAGGAATGGTCTGAATTTTAGGATTGCCAGTTTTACTGCCAGCATTTCTTTTTGGTTGATGTGCAGGTGCAGCTGGTCCGGAGTCCACAGTCCTTGTACGCATTTGTCCATCATGTGTGCCCCCCATCCTAGGTCTGAGGCATCCGTTGTGATGGTTTGGTTTGCTCCAAAGTTGTGGAAGGGTAAGCCTGGGTTTGACTGGCATGCCAGAGCCCACCATAGGAACTCCTGTTTTAAGCATGGGATTAGTGGTATTTCTGTTTCTAAGCTGTATCTGTGTTGAGACCATAAATTCTTTAGGTACCACTGTAACTTTCTCATATGCAGTCTGGCATGTGGGACCAAGATTATGCATGATGCCATGTAGCCCAAGGCCTGCAGAACTTTTCTCGCTGTTAGTTTGTTCTGCTTTGTTAATGCCAAGAAGTAAAGAGGGAGTTCTTTTTGTTTTTCTGCAGTTAGGAATGCCATCTGTTTTACTGTGTCCAATTCCGCGCCCAAGAAAGTTCTTGTCTGGGATGGAGTCAGCCTTGACTTTTGTAAATTGACTGTGTATCCCAGGGCTTGAAGCAAGTAAATGACCCTTTGTAAATCTGTTGTCAGCTTGCTTTTGTTGTCCGCTTGTAACAGGCAGTCGTCCAGGTATGGTGGATAAATTTGGATTCCCTGTACTCTGCAGTGATCGATTACTGATGCCAGGCATTTTGTGAATACTCTGGGCGCAGTAGATAAGCCAAAGGGCAATGCTGAGAATTGATAATGCTCTGATCCTGCAAGAAATCTGAGGTATCTTCTGCAGTTTGGTCGAATGGGGATGTGCAGGTATGCCTCCTTGAGATCTAGAGTTACCAGCCAACACTCCTTGCCCAGCATGGGAAGAAGTTGCTGTAGGGTCAGCATTTTGAATTTTGGGACAATGATGTATGTGTTTAAGATGGACAGGTCGAGAATAGGTCTCCAGTTTTTCTCTTTTCTTGGTACTAGGAAGAGTCTCGAGTAGAATCCTTTGCCCTGTTCTGTTATTGGTACCCTTTCCACAGCTCTCATCTTTATTAATTCTGCTATCTGATGCAGGGCTTCTATTCTTTGATTTGGGGGCAGGTTTGGCTTTTTTACTGGTAAAGTGTGGAAGTGGAACCGGTAAGCCTTGGTCTATGGTTTGTAAAATCCACTTGTCTTTTGTAATATAGTGCCAATTTTTCGAGAATAAGGCTAACTTTCCGCCTAATGGTGCTGCTATTTGCTCCCTGGTAGGTGGAGTCAGAGTCAAGTCACTGTGATTGTCCTGTTGCAGTGGCAGTGGTTGTGTCTGTGCCTTGGTTATTGCCTTGCCACTGTCGTCCTCTGTAGGCACCTCCTCTGGATTGATTTCTGCCCCTCGAGCGTCTGTTCCTGCCCCTTTGTGACCTTGTGGAGTCAGGAAAGGACCAATTTTTGGCAGGCCAGTTAATGCTAAACCTTGGGGGCTGAACCTGTAGGAAATCTTTGACTGTTTGTACAGATTTTGCCTTCTCTTCCATTTTCTTCATTACCTGCTGGGCAGGTTCCCCAAATAGACTGGCCTTATCCATAGGAGCATCCAATAGCTTAGCTTTAACATGATCCGGCAAGACCTGTTCTTTCAACCATGCATGCCTTCTTATAACTGTGCCAGTCATGGCTGATCTAAATGAAGCCTCCAGTGCATCATAGCCACATTTTAAAGAATGGTTACTAACCTGTTGGATGTTATTCACCATTTCTAATACATATTTCTTATCTAAAGATTCATCAGAGGACAGCTTTTTAATTAACTGATCAAGCATAAACTCTTGGTATTGGATCATGTGAAACTGACAGTTTAAAGCTCTAGCTAAGAGAGTAGCAGAGGTCTAATGACCTGGATTCCCTTTCAGAGGGAATAGGGTTTTTTGCTGTGGTCGAGGCTACTGCCTTAGGCCCCTGGGATATAGTTTCGGGGTCTGCAAGTGGGGCCTTGTATAGGTGGTGATGAGTGTCTGGCACCCTGTAAAATCTATCTGGTTTGGCAGGGGCTGGAGGTAAAGAGTCAGGTGCAGTGCAGACATCATTAAATGCATCGTCCACAACAGATAGGACAGGAGGTATAGCTAAGGGCCTATGTTGTGGTAAGTGCAGAAAGGTCCTAAGCCTTTTTCTTGAGTATGAGAAATCTTGTCCCTGCCATTGGAATTGTTCTCTCATGGCATGTAAGGTTTCCCCAAAGGAGAATTCCTCTGGTGGAGAGGCAGCTGGAATGGATTCTTCAGCATCTGAATCTTCATAGTTGGAGAAAGGAGCCTCTGGCTGGTCTGTAATGTCTGAGTCATCCGCAGAATCATCAGAGGACACAGGCTTGGGGGGCTCTGCTCTAGGTCTCTTTTCTGGGGGCTGAGAGGCCCTGTCTGGGTGAGATTGGGATCCCCTAATTAAGGATATTAAATCTTCTGCCAGAGTAAGCATTTGTGAACTTGAAGTGGGCCTGAGAGAGGGTGGTTTAACAGGCACTGATTTAGCTGATTTGGCTGCTTTAGCCCTGGCAAAGGCCTTAATAGACATGGCTGCAGGAGGCCTAGCAGCACCACGTGCTGGGGTAGACATATCCAAGGGGATGGTGTCTGATAGATCAGTAGGATCCACAGTTGTAGGCAAAATTTCTGAGGCTAGTTCAGGTAAGGTAGCAGGGGCCTCAGTAGTAGTCATGGATTCGCTGTAGATTGACCAGTTTTCTCAGTTTCGCCGAAACCGAGACACTCGCGGCTTGCTTAACCGTGGTTTCGGCCGAAACCGCGGACCGCGAGTGTCGGTCTTTTTCTTTGAGTTTTTTAACAATTTGGGTAGTCGGAGGATCCGACGGCATAATGTACGCAAAATCTGAGCCGAAAACTGTTCAGCAAACTCCGACCGACGCCTAAGCGTTCGTCGGTTGAAGGAAGCACAGGCCAAACAGGCTGCTACGTCGTGGTCTGGGCCTAAGCAAGGCAAACAGTAAGAGTGGAAATCTTTATGAGGTATTTGTTTCCCACAAGTTAAACAGTTATTGACTTTTTCTGACATCGGCTGAGGCAAGAAAGAGTCCCCAACGGGGTACTTAGCTTTTAGAAGTCTTCGAAGTAGTATTCGGTAGTAGTAATCTCTGGATCTGACCGACCGGCACTTGCGAACAGCTTCTGCTTCGGGCGCCACGCGGCAGGAAAGACTGAGGAAAATGGCGTCGGCTGATGCCTTTATACCCGAAGACCAGCAGAGATGACGTTGGGTGAAGTGCGACATCAGCCGAAGCCGGACCCGGACTTTGGAATCCGGCCGACTGAAGGGCTGCCTGACGACAGGACAACCCATTTGTTATGACTGCAGATGCATCCATGAAGGACATCCCAGGGTGGTTCTTGTGCCAAGCTTCTTAAGATTCGGTACCAGTGCTGGCATGGCCAGTCTGGTGCAATCAGGATCATCTTTGGCTCTTCTTGCCTGGCTTTTATGAGTACCTTTGGCAGGAGAGGTAGTGGTGGGAAAGCGTATACTTGTAGGTTCTCCCAGCTGAATGAGATAGCATCCACTTTCCATGCTTGTGGATGGTAACTCCTTGTGCAGAATTTTTGTAGCTGGCAGTTTATTGGGGATGCAAACAGATCTATGTCCGGGCTCCACCATTTCTGTGTTATCATTCTGAATATTTGTGGATTCAATTCCCATTTGTGGGGATCCATATGTTTCTGCTTAAGTCGTCTGCCAGTGTGTTTTTCTCTCCTGGCAGAAACTGTGCTTGCAAATGAACTTGAAGGTTTATAGCTGTGTTCCACAAGGTCATGGCTTGTCTGCATAGGGGGTAGGAGTGAGTGCCCCCTTGCTTGTTTATGTACCACATAACTGTGGTGTTGTCTGTCTTTAGCAGTAGTTGTCCTGGATGCAGCAGGTCATTGAAAGCTATAAGGGCATTTTGTACAGCTAGCATATCTTTCTGATTGATGTGAAGATGCCCTTGTTCTGCGGGCCACGTGCCCTGAATACATTTGCCTGCCATGTGTGCTCCCCAGGCATAATCTGATGCATCTGTTGTCAGTGTTTGCCTGGCTGTGGGTTGTGTAAAAGGCTGTCCCTTGTTGAGGTAACAAGCTTGAGCCCACCATTGAAACTCCTGTTGAAGGCAAGGGATTAGTGGTATAACTGTTTCCAAACTTTGACAGTGTTGAGACCATACATTCTTTAGGTACCATTGTAGTTTCCTCATATGCAGTCTGGCATATGGAATTAGTAATGCAGGATGCCATGTAACCCAAGGCCTGCAGAATTTTTCTTGCAGGGAGTTGGGTCTTTGTTGCCATCAATTGAAAGTATTGAGTCAGTTGTCCTTGCTTGTCTGGCGTGAGATATGTCATCTGGCCCATTGTGTTCAAGCTGGCACCCGGGAATATAACCTCTTGTGAGGGCACTAGTTTTGATTTCTTTTCGTTTACTGTGTACCCCAGGCAACTTAACTTTTTTACAAACGCCAGATGCTTTAGAAGAATGTCCTTGCTCTCTGCTTGAATCAGGCAGTCGTCCAGGTACGGATAAATCTGAATTCCTTTCTGTCTGCAAAATGCAATTACTGGTGCCAGGCACTTTGTGAAGACCCTGGGCGCAGTAGATAAGCCAAAGGGCAGTGCAGAGAATTGGTAGTGCATTGAACCAGCTATGAATCTGAGGTATCTTCTGCAGTTTTGTCTGATAGGGACATGCAGGTATGCCTCCTTGAGGTCCAAAGTCACGAGCCAAGCTTTCTTGCCCAGCATGGGAAGAAGCTGCTGTAGTGTCAACATTTTGAATTTCGGAACATCCAGGTAAGTGTTTAGAGATGAAAGATCCCGAATGGGCCTCCAGGCTTTGTCCTTTCTGGGTACCAGAAAGAATCTTGAGTAAAATCCTTGTCTTTGCTCCTGTGATGGTACCTTTTGAATAGCTCTCATATCCATGAGTGCTGTAATTTGTTTTTGAGCCTTTGCCCATTGATTTGGTGGCAGATTTGGCATTCCTTTTAACCTTGGCAGAGTGTGAAAGTGGAACCTGTAACCTTGAAATGCAATGTTGAGAACCCATTTGTCTTTGGTGATCATTTGCCAATTGTGGTAGAAGAGTGCCAGTTTTCCTCCCAATGGGGCTGCCAAGAGGGATTTGTTTGGCAGCTGTAGTGGGAAGTCATTGGAGCTGCTTTTTATATGATTGGGGCCTGTCTTCCCCTTCTTTCTGGACAGATTCTTAGTTGGCCAGTTTCTGCTAAATCTAGGAGGCTGAACCTGTAAGAAATCCTTCACTGTTTGCATAGATTTTGCCTTAGCCTCCATTTTCTTTAATACCTCTTCTGCCTTAACTCCAAATAACACATCTTGCTGCAAAGGTGCATCCAATAATTTTACTTTAACATGATCTGGTAACGTATGTTCTTTTAACCAAGCATGTCTTCTAATGACAGAGCCTGTAACTGCTGCTCTGCAGGAGGCCTCTAAAGAATCAAAACCACACTGCAAAGTATGCTTTCCCACTTCAGCTGCATGCAATACATCCTGCATTTCTTTCAAATTAGGAGGATCTGATTCTGGAAGCATTTTTTGTTTTAACTGGGACAGTAAAAATTGCTGATATTTTAGCATGTGAAACTGGCAATTTAAAACTCTCATTGCTAAAGTTGCAGACGTATATACTTTTTCCCCCATCTGTCTAATGCTCTAGAATCTCTGTCAGAGAACACTGGATTCTTGGCTGAGGCCTGAACTCCTTTGGGTCCCTGAGAAATAGTTTCAGGGTCAGCTACAGGGCTTTTATACAGAAATGTATGAGAGTCAGGGACTAGAGTGTTGTGTAGCTAAAGGGTTAGCACTCTAGGTAATGTAAGCAACTGTAGTCTGATTTATTTAAGCAGGTGGGAGGGTGGCCTAATGGTTAAGGTGTTTGCCTTATAAACACAAGGTACAGGGTTTGAGTCTCATAAAGGATAATTGGCTAGGCTTAAAATGACTCGCAAGGGCAGTTAGCCTAGTACTAATCTATGAATCTATGAATCTGTAGTATCTGTCAGGTTTAACAGGGGCTGGAGGTAAGGAATCAGGATTTAAGCTGGATTCAGTATACACATCATCCACAATATCTAACACTGGCGGAATAGCAAGGGGTCTGTGTTGAGGTAATAAAAGGAAGTCTCTGAGCCTTTTCTTGGATTCTGAGTAATCCCGGCCTTCCCAGTGGAAATGCTCTCTCATAGTATGTAGGGTTTCCCCAAAGGAGTAGTCCTCAGGCGGTAAGGCTGATGGAATTGATTCCTCAGCATCAGAATTCTCATAAGGGGGTAGGGAGTATCCTAGGTCTGAGGATGAATCAGAAGAGATGGACACCTGGTCGGATGAGTCATAGTCTGCATCCTGTCTAGGCCTTTTATCAGGAGGGGGATGGGACCCCCTGATCAGAGTGATTAGGTCTTCGGCCATTTTGAGCATTTGTTTCTTAGGCATGGAGGCCTGTCCTGGAGAATGTTGTATTTGTTTCTTTGATTTTAAAGGAGGCTTAGACTTAGCTGAGGGTTTAATGCTTAACTGAGTAGGTCTGAAGACACCCTCTGAAGCTGTGGGTTTGCTCAGCTACTCCGGATCCCTCTGAAAGGTTAGTCTCGGTAGGCTGAATAACTTGTGCGTCCGAAGGCCCAGCCATCTCCACGTGGGAGTCAGAGGCGGCCTGTGGTTCTACAGAAGCGGTCGTCAGGAGCTGCAAAGGCACCTCGCTGAAAACCGGAGAACCGGCAACTGGCCTAGAAGAGGCTTCGTCGTCAGTTTTGGGCCTTGGATGCCTATCCTTGTCTTTGCGCTTTTTGTGTATTCCGGCCATCGGAAGTTCCGACGGCATGGTATAAATGAATTTTCTACCAAAATAATGTCGGGCAAAATCAAACCGACGTTTAATAGTGCACTTGTTAAACCTAGCACAAAACCGACAACCAGTGATGTCGTGGTCTGGGCCTAGGCATGGGTTACAATAGGAATGGAAATCCTTATGAGGTATTTGCTTCCCACAAGAAATACAGTTATTAACTTTTACTGACATCGGTCTGAGGCAAGATAAAGTTTCCCCAATGGGGTACTTAGCTTTGTAGAAGACTTCGGTTCTGGATTCGGAATGAAAATCTCAGGAGACGGCCCGACCGGCACCTGCGAACTGCTTTTGCTTCGGGCACTGCGTGGCAAGAAAGACTGAAGAAAATGGCATCGGCTGCATCTTATATACCCCTGTCGCACTGACGTCAGGGAGGAGGCGACAGCAACTGACGCCAGACCAAGACTTTGGAACTCAGGCCGACTGGGGAACCGCCTGACTGCAGGATAACCCAAGTGTAGTGATTGCAGCAGAGTGTAACACGAACATCAGAGAACGCACTAGCTAGGCACATAGAAAATTCACCTAACAATAAATGCAAGTTTAAGGTTATAGACCAGATTAGTGAAAATGTACATGAAGGACCGGCGTCACTACTTTAAAAACAATGTGGGTTGTTATGGCAACTTCGATTAAATGCTAGTCAGTTCCCAGGAATAAATGAAACGTGTACTATTCTCCCATACTTAAAATTAAAAAGTATGCGGAGATAATTTACCTAAATCAAGTGAGGAGTTTAAGGGTTAGTCCCACACCTAAAGCATTTATTTATTTACAATGGTTATATATTAACCATGGTTTTATTTTAACATGCTTTATATTTTTACACTATGTATAAACAAATTTACTGTTGATTGAGCAGTGAAGGATGAAGGTTTTTATTTAGGGGGAGAATGTATTATATTGTTCTTTAGTAAGGGCTTTTAACTCTGTATTTTTAACTATGGTAGAACTTTTATCAAGTGATGTGTTAATTGAACGTTAAGAGGTTTAATTGAGACAATGGTCACATGACTGGATTGTCAAAACATTTAAGTTAGTCTATAAAGTTGATTCTTTTATCTGAAGTCATCCAGCCACTGTGCTGGACGAAAAGTTCTTAATAAATAGAGACTGTGGTGTTCTTACATTGGTTGCTTTTTTATGTTTATTCAGTTTGTGTAGTACTTTTTCGTTTCCAGATTCTTCAGAAGGCTGGGGAACTGTAAACTAGTTTAACTAGGCAATAATACCTGACATGGCAGGTAATGCAGGTATTCCATGGACCAATTGGGTCTCCTCGCCTCTAAAGCGGCCTACCATTTCCCTTTTATGTTGGGCATTTTAATGTTTTGAAAACTGCACTTGCATTTGTTTTAGCTATCTAAGTTTCATCCATGGTGCTTTAATTCTTACAGGGTGCTTCTGAAAAACATAACATACATTACGTTATTTAATTTTTAATTCACATTATTTCTTATAAAGTTACACATATTAAGAGGGACAGAGTAAATGTTCTTTCTTGTTTTTACTTACCACAGATGACCATCAACTGCCACCATCCTCTCCTCATTCACCAGGTTTACTGAATCCACATTAGCCTCAGCCAAGGTCAACTGTATACATATGCGGGGCTGGTGATGAGATTGAAAACACTGGTACAGCATCATCCTGCAGATGGGGAGGGTGCCCAACTTCCACCTCTTATTCACAGTCTTGCAAGCTCTGCACTTGCTGCTTTCCGGAGGTGCAAGCTTGCTTCCATCATGTGCAACCGCCTAACGAAGAAGTATACCACTTACTGCATAGAGCACAAGCTCACCAGGCTCTTAAGGCAGCTAACTGCAGCAATTCTGCGCTACCTCCACCCACCAACCCCAGAAAGGGTGAGCCAACATTGGCCACTTACTCCCACACTTTCTGTTCAGCCCCTCAACCTCCCGTGCTAATTGAATACGGTAATCTGGAGTCCACTAAAGGCTTTATTCCAATGCACTAGAGGGCTGGACAGAAGACAGTAATTTTGAGGGAAAATTGGTGACGACAGTGAAAATCTGGGACAGATGAGAAGTGTGTGAATAGTTAATTAAATACAAGTACATAGCTCTCCAACATGAAAATCTATTTGGTTTACTATATGCACATTTTCAAATTTACACAAAAGTACAAATGTTTGTCTAAACAACTAGTTTGCTGACCTGTCTTGACATCACTGAAGCAAAGCAGCTGAAGAGTTCCATGTCCATAGCTACTGTTGCAAAACCACCAAATTCTAAATAAGAAACTGAAGCCTGGCAGTACCGCTGTTGCCGCCCACAAACACTTGACTGTCCACAACTATTTGAAGACAAAAACTGAGGTAATTTCTACAGCACTGCCAAAAGAATCATAAAACTCTCTGGTAGTCTGTATTTGCACTATGCATGCTCTGTAACAGTCTATATTGGTGATATCATTAATATCATACAAATAAGCTAAACAACTTGTCCAACGCAGTATCAGATATTTACCAGTTCTCCTACCAAATTAATAAACACTGTTACCGTCTATGAATTTATCATGGCAAATATGGTGCTTATCAAGTTCAGCATTAACTCTGGATCCCAATTTGTCTTTTTCAGGAAATTGAAACTAGTTAAGCCCCAACACCTGACATTCATTTTTTTCCTTACTTGCTACTCTACTCAGAGAGATCCATAAAAATTGTACTTTATGCACAACTGATTCACTGAACTATTTGCAATGAACACTTTTTGAATCTATGATTATGGAGGTGTACCTTTTCAACACCTAACCACACTACCAGGAAGTGAACCACTACACAAACTAGCTAAATATGAAAGGCAGTGATAGAAACAAAGAACTACCTGCAGCAATGAAATCAGGTACTTCTTTGACTTATTAGCCATGTTTTTATTGTCACTTACTGGAATGGCTTGCACTCACATGCTCAACTGCAGCATATTAGTTCAACAGCAGAACATGGATTTATACAGATTCAACAAAGGCAACAGAGATACGGCTGACAGCAAACACCTTTGATGCGTCTCACTGAAGCAGTCAGTGCCACATCAGCCTGTATTGCACAAATGCAGCTTTCCACTACCACAGTCATTGACAGTCTGAAAAGACCATCAATGGTTCGCTTGCCGATACTGTTTAGCAAAGAGATTTTTTTAATTGTTCTTCACACCAGGAGAAGCAATTTTAAGAGATGAACACATAACTACAACCCCTTGTTAACGGTCACTGTGGATGCAATACAGTGCAAAGGCCAGTAAATAAACTGGTATAAAACAGCAACAAAGTAAATATTTCCAGTAAGCAGACAAGCACTCCTGTAAAGGCCCTGTGGTTAAATACTTTATGTACCATTACACTGTGCAAGAACCCCAGTTTCATTCTTCCACTGTCACCCTCCACAGAACAAAATAAAATTTATTCCCACATCTGTAAGCCTTACTAAAGTTATAGGGTCAACTGTAGACATGTAACGCACTTAAGAAGGTGTGCTTCATTGCTGAACACCACGTTATTATCTGCATGGTCCATGAAGAAATTTCAAAGGGAGACGGAGATACAGTTTTCCCTAGAAAGGTCCCAATGGCTTCAGCTCATGTGTCTTTACTGCCACAGTCTGACATTTTCCATTATACTCTGTTTTCATTGCGGATCTCGTACTCAGAAGTTTGCTACAATAATACCCCCAAAATACTTCTTTACTGAGTTGTCAATGCATCGAAAATTAAAAAAAAGAAAAAGAAGTTGTGTCTTACCATAACGATCCATCTATGTTGTCAGTCTTCACTAATTCTTGACTGTGGGGCTCGGTTCTGAGCCTCGGAACAGCCTCAGCTGTTACTCCAGCTCACATCTTCCAAAAACTCACGAGCCAGGCTCTACCCATAATGTTTCTCACCAAATTACCTCAGATCGAGTTTGCCTACAACAGTGACAGACATGAAGTAATAAAGAGACCATATCTGTGTCCCTATAATGAAGCCAGCCTTTATGAATATTCGGTCCACCAAGAGTTCTAAGGCAGAGGGAAGGAGGGTGGGAATGTCAAGGATTAGTGAAGATCGACAACACAGATGGAACGTTATATTAATTTATCTGACGTTGTCAATCTTCCTGTAATCCTTGACTGTGGGACAGAGTTCCTAGCTACCTGAATCTTGGGAGGTCTCATGGAAGAATATTCCTGAGCACCAGAGACAAATGATGCATGTCCCCTAGAGACCTGGTCCAGTTTGTAATGAGTAATAAAGGTATGAGGAGATGCCTATGTAGCTGCTGCACAAATCTCACCTAAGGAAGCTCTGGCATGAAAACCTGCAAAAGCTTCTACAGCTCTCGTTGAATGAGCTTTCTCAGGATGTGGTAGGTGGTCCCTTTTGTTATAAACAAAAGTGATACAGTCCTTAAGCCATTTCACCAAGGTAACCTTAGATACTGGATTACCTAAAGAGTGTGTAGAAAAGGCAATAAACAGTTGGTTAGATTTTCTGATGTCATTTGTTCTGTGAAGGTAAACATGTAATTGCCTATATATGTCTAGTAAGTGTAGACAGTACTCTCCCTTGTTGGAAAAAATGGGAAAAAAGACTGGGAGATGGAAGGTTTGATTGACATTTGACTCAAACAACCTTTGGCAAAAAGGAAGGATTTGTCCTGAGGGAGACCCTGTCATTATGAAATATCAAATAGGACGGTTTGCAGGACACGGCTTGAATCTCCGACATTCTCCATCAAAAATAAGGTTTTCCAGGGCAAGAACTTTAAGTCACAAGTTGCTAAAGGTTCAAAGGGGGGAAGGAATGAGAGACTGCAGTACTAAATGCAAATCCCATGGAACACAGGGTTCTTTAAATGGAAGCCTGAGCATTAAGGTTCCAAAAAGGCTTTAAAGTTTATGAGACATAAAAGATGAACCATTGAAACCAGTATGGAAATTAGATAACAATAAGATAGACAAAGGGACAGCCCGGCAAGATTTTTTTTGGAATGGAACCACCAACTCAGGTCTTCTTTGCAATGACTGGTGATCAAATTAGATGGGACATTGGTTGATTCAACAAGGACCACTGGAAGGCCAGGAGCCGTTGGAAGAATTTGCATGTGATATCTGGCCAAGGGAACCAGAGTGACAGAGGCTGCCATTGACCCTAGAGCCTGTAGGATGAGTCTTGCTCCTACTCTTTTGTTTTGAATGATCTGGCTTACTTGCGACCTGATCCTCTGGAGCCTTTCTAAAGTGACACGAGGCCGGTGACGGTCTGGCATAGCTCTAATGAATTTCAGTTGCTGTAATGGTTCCAGATGGGATTTTTCATAGCTTATAGTGATGCCTAAGGTGGCACAAAGATGAAGAGTGTCCCTTGCCTTTACAAGTTGATGCCTGGTGGGAGTGGTAAGGAGCCAGTCATCTAGATATGGAAATACTTGGAATCCTAGCAGCCTGAGATGCACTGCTACTACTGCCATGCATTTGGTATACACCCTGGGGGCTGTGGTGAGACCAAAGGGCAGTGATCTGAACTGATAGTGATTGGCGCCCAGCCGGAAGCGCAGAAATCTGCTGGAGCGCTTGTCCATTTTTATGTGGTAATACGCATGCTAAAGATCTATTGAGCACATCCAGTCCTCTTTTTCCAAGAATGGAAGCATTGACTGTACCAAGACCATCTGGAATTTGGTTTGTTGAATTTATTTGTTCAACTGACTGAGATTCAAAATAGGTCTCCAGTCCCCTGTTTTCTTTCGCACTAAAAATAAAGTACAGTTTTGTACCTACCATAAATGTAGATGTCCGAGAGGAATGCATCTGCAGTCTTTACAAATGGGTTGTCCTGTCATCAGGCAGCCCTTCGGTCGGCCGGATTCCAAAGTCTGGGTCTGGCTTCGGCTGGTGTCGCACTTCACCCGACGTCACTGCGGCAGTTCTTCAGGTATAAAGGCATCAGCCGACGCCATTTTCCTCAGTGTTTCTTGCCCCAGATGCCAGGTGCCCTCCAGGATGGCTAAATTTGGATAAATGCCAAAGTTTCCAAATAGTAGAGAGCAAACACATAAAATAAGCATGTATGTACATATATACAAACAAATACACCATAATAGATCCCCCCCAAGCTAGCTGAAGATTGGCAAATACCCTAGGAGTACCTCAGAGGGGAAGGAGGGTGGGTAATCCTGACTGCAGATGCATTCCTCTCAGACATCTACATTTATGGTAGGTACAAAACTGTACTATGTCCTTCAAGGATGCATCTGCAGTCTTTACAAATGGGTAGAATACCATAGCTAAACTAGGGGAGGAGGAAATGAGAAGAGATTATGGTGTAGTTAGGATCCCTTGCAAAACAGCAGTGGCAAAACCAGCACAGGATCTAGAGTATAGAGGTAAGTTATAATGCTTGGCAAATGTATGCACGGAGGTCCAAGTAGCAGCCTCTATAATGTCCTTGGTAGCCACTCCTCGTAAGAAAGCTGTGGTAGTGGCTGTAGCCCTTGTGGAGTGAGGCCTGATGTTCCCTGGAGTTTCCTTTCCATGGTAGGAGTAACAAAATCTAATGCAATTTCCTATCCATTTGGAGATTGTCTGTTTAGAAATTGGATTTCCTTCCTTCCCTGTTGCATATGCTACCAGAAGCTGGTCAGTTTTTCTATTGTTTTTTGTCCTGTCCAGGTAGTAGCGTAATTGTCTGTGTACATCCAAGGTATGTAAGAGCCTTTCTCCCCTGTTCTGTGGGTTGGGAAGAATGTAGGAAGGTGGATAGCCTGATTTAAAGATACTCTGGATACCACCTTAGGCATAAATGTGGGATTTGTTCTCATGGACACTCTATCTTGATGGAAGATTAGGAAGGGTTGTACTGCCATTAATGCCTGTAGTTCAGAGACCCTTCTTGCTGAAGTTATTGCCAGCAGGAAAGCAGTCTTCCAGGATAAGTATTGTAATTCTGCTGTTGCTGCTGGTTCGAAAGGAGGAAGAGTCAGCTTTTCTAGCACAAAGTTCAAGTCCCATGCTGGCAATGGAGGTTTCCTGGGAGGTTTTACATTTTTAATTCCTCTCAGAAACTGTCTGAGCAGAGGATGCAAGAAGACAGGAGGATCCAAGCTGTATTCTGCTGATATAGCTGATGCATGAATCTTGATGGAAGAGTAGGACAGGCCTGTATGGAAGAGCTCCGCCAAGTACTCCAGAATGTTGGCTATGTTCACCAGTGTCACATCCTGCCCTTTTGCAGTACTCCAGATGAGATATCTTTTCCATTTTGCTGCATAATTTTTTCTTGTTGAAGGTCTACGAGCCTCCAGGATTATGTCTTTAACCCTTTGTGATAAATTTGGGTTGATTGCTGTTATGTAATGTTCCAGGCAGTTAGCTGCAGAGTTTTTAGGTTGGGATGCAGGATGTTGTAGTTGTTCTGTGTTAGCAGTAATGGGATCAGGGGCAGTGTCCATATTTGTTCCCGGGACATGCTCCTCAGCAGTGGATACCAATGTTGTCTTGGCCAGTCTGGGGCTATCAGAATGATCCTCGGACGTTCCTCTTTGATCTTCAGAAGCACCTTGTGCATCAAAGGAAGTGGAGGGAAGGCGTATGCTGTCAGGCTTTTCCAACTGAAAGATAGGGAGTCCACCTTCCAAGCAAGTGGGTGGTAAGTCCTTGTGCAGAATTTCTTCAACTGGTGATTGAATGGGGATGCAAACAAGTCTATTTGTGGTAAATGAAGATGTCCGGATGCAGCATCCATTCGTGGGCATCTGTTGTAGTTCTGCTTAATATGTCTGCTAGAATGTTTTCCTTCCCTGGTACATAAATTGCCTGTAACTGAATGTTGTAGCTCAGAGCCACATCCCATAGGTCCAGTGCCAGCCGGCATAGAGGGTATGAGTGTGTGCCTCCCTGCTTGTTGATGTACCACATAACTGTGGTGTTGTCTGTCCTTATCATCAACTGGCCTTCTTGGAGAAAAGGTCTGAATATCTGGATTGCCAATTTCACTGCCATCATTTCTTTTAGATTTATGTGCAGATGTAGCTGGTCTTGAGTCCATAGGCCTTGAATGCACTTGCCCATCATGTGTGCCCCCCAACCGTGGTTTGAGGCATCTGTCGTGATGGTTTGTGTTGGTTGACTTTTGCAGAAGGGCAATCCTGTGTTTGATTGGCAGGCCTGAGCCCACAATAGGAACTCTTGCTTCAGGCATGGGATCATTGGAATTTTGGTTTCTAAGCTGTGCTGGTGCTGGGACCACAAATTCTTTAGATACCACTGTAGCTTTCTCATATGCAGCCTGGCATGAGGGACCAGTATTATGCAGGATGCCATGAAGCCTAGAGCTTGTAGCACTTTTCTTGCAGTTAAATGGTTCTGTTTTGTTAATGCCAAGAAGTAGAGAGGAAGTTGCTCTTTCTTTTCTGTAGTTAGAAATGCCATTTGATTTGATGTGTCCAGTTCTGCACCCAGAAAGGTTATTCTTTGGGATGGAATCAGCCTTGACTTTTTTGTATTGACTGTATATCCCAGGGCTTGTAGCAGGTAGATGACTCTCTGTAAGTATTCTGATAGTTTGTTTTTGTTGTCCGCTTGTATCAGGCAGTCGTCCAGGTAGGGATAGATTTGAATCCCCTGAAGTCTGCAATGAGCGATTACTGATGCCAGGCATTTCGTGAACACTCTGGGCGCAGTAGATAAGCCAAAGGGCAATGCTGAGAATTGATAATGCTCTGATCCTGCAAGAAATCTGAGGTATCTTCTGCAAATTGGTCTTATGGGGACGTGCAGGTATGCCTCCTTGAGATCTAGAGTTACCAGCCAAGACTCCTTGCCCAGCATGGGAAGAAGCTGCTGTAGGGTCAGCATTTTGAATTTTGGAACAATGAGGTAAGTGTTTAAAGCGGACAGATCTAGAATAGGCCTCCATTTGTTTTCTTTTCTTGGTACCAGGAAGAGTCTGGAGTAAAATCCCTTCCCTTGCTCCATAGATGGTACCTTCTCCACAGCTCTCATTTTTAATAATTGAGATATTTGTTTTAGAGCTTCTGTCCTTTGAGTAGGTGGTAGGTTCAGCATTCCTCTCTTTCCTGGTAGAGTATGGAAATGGAATCTGTAACCTTGGTCTATAGTTTGCAAAATCCATTTTTCTCTTGTAATGCAGTGCCAGTTTCTTGAGAATAAGGTCAGCTTTCCGCCTAAAGGTGCTTCTAGTTGATCCCTGGTAGGCGGTGCCACCGCCAAGTCACTGTGATTGAGTTGTTGTAGTGGTGGTGGCTGTATCCGTGCCTCGTTGGTTGTTACCCTGCCACTGGCGACCCCTGTAGGCACCCCTGGATTGGTTTCTGCCTCTAGAGCGCCTATTCCTGCCTCTTTGTGCCTTAGAGGAGTCTGGAAAGGACCAATTCTTGGAGGGCCAGTTCCTGCTAAACCTTGGAGGTTGAACTTGCAAGAAATCTTTCACTGTCTGCACAGATTTTGCTTTCTCTTCCATCTTTTTTAGTACCTGCTGTGCAGGGGAACCAAATAAATTGACCTTGTCCATAGGTGCATCCAAAAGCTTAGATTTGACATAGTCTGGTAATGCCTGTTCTTTCAACCATGCATGCCTCCTGATAACTGTGCCAGTCATAGCTGATCTAAAGGAAGCCTCCAGTGCATCATAGCCACATTTTAAAGAATGGTTACCAACCTGCTGTATGTTATGTACCATTTCTTGAACATACTTTTTATCTAAAGATTCTTCAGAGGACAGCTTTTTAGTCAACTGGTCAAGCATAAACTCTTGATATTGAATCATATGGAATTGGCAGTTCAAAGCTCTAGCTGACAAAGTAGCAGAAGGTGTAAACTTTTTTACCCCATCTCTCTAAGGACCTGGATTCCCTTTCAGAGGGGAGGGGGTTTTTAGAAGAAGTAGCCGCTACAGCTTTTGGACCCTGGGAGATAGTCTCTGGATCTGCAAAAGGAGCCTTATATAAGTGGTGATAGTGTCCGGGACCCTGTAGTACCTATCGGGCTTAGCAGGAGCCGGAGGTAAAGTATCAGGAGCAGTGCAAGCATCATTAAATGCATCATCCACAACAGAAAGAACTGGAGGTATAGCTAAAGGCCTATGCTGTGGCAAATGTAGAAAAGTCCTAAGCCTTTTTCTAGAGTCTGAGAAATCTTGGCCCTGCCACTGAAATTGTTCCCTCATAGCATGCAAGGTTTCGCCAAAGGAAAATTCCTCAGGAGGAGAGGCTGAAGGGATGGACTCCTCAGCATCAGAGTCTTCGTAAGGAGAATAAGAAGCCTCAGGAGGGTCTGTATGTTCTGAGTCATCAGAGGAATCATCTGCGGATACTGGCTCAGGGGGCTCTGCTCTAGGCCTCTTTTCTGGAGGAGGGAGAGAGGCCCTGTCTGGATGAGGCTGGGCTCCACGAATTAAAGAGATGAGATCCTCAGCCAAAGAAAGCATATGGGAGCAGGTGCTGGGCCTGTGAGAGGGGGGCTTGGCATGCACAGGTTTTGATGCTTTGGCTGCTTTAGCCCTGGCAAAGGCCTTAATAGACATAGCTGGAGGAGGCCTAGCAGCTCCACGTGCAGGGGTAGAGATATCCAGGGGAATGGTGTCTGATAAATCCTGTGAAACCGCAACAGAAGGTTGGATTTCAGAAGCCGTTTCTACCAGGTTAGAAGAGGCCTCGGTAGAAGGCATATTATCGGTTGAAGAAAGAACCGCTTGCTCGGCTTTGGCCGAAACCGAGACACTCGCGGTTTGCTTAACTGCGGTTTCGGCCGAAACCGCGGACCGCGAGTGTCGGTTCTTTTCTTTGCGTTTCTTGGTTATTTGTGTAGTCGGAGGATCCGACGGCATAATGTAGGCAAAATCGGAGCCGAAAATCTGTTCGGCAAAGTCCGATCGACGTCTAAGCGTCCGCCGGTTAAAAGAAGCACAGGCTAGACAGGATGCTACATCGTGGTCTGGGCCTAAACAATGTATGCAATAGGAGTGGAAATCTTTATGAGGTATTTGTTTCCCACAAGATAAACAGTTATTAACTTTCTCTGACATCGGCTGAGGCAAGAAAGAGTCCCCAACGGGGTACTTAGCTTTATAGAAGTCTTCGAAGTAGTATTCGGTAGTAGTATTCTCTGGATCTGACCGACCTGCACTTGCGAACAGCTTCTGCTTCGGGCGCCACGCGGCAAGAAAGACGGAGGAAAATGGCGTCGGCTGATGCCTTTATACCCGAAGAACTGCCGCAATGACGTCGGGTGAAGTGCGACACCAGCCGAAGCCAGACCCAGACTTTGGAATCCGGCCGACCGAAGGGCTGCCTGACGACAGGACAACCCATTTGTAAAGACTCAGATGCATCCTTGAAGGACATCCTTGAGTAAATTCTGGATTCTTTCTGGTCTGGTGGGACTGCCTGGATGACACTTTTGTTGAGCAGCTTTTTGAAGACTGTTACTTCCCTGTGACTGGGTGGAACATCTAGGAGTCTTTTTGGTTTAATTGAAAGGAGAATGTGGTGTCCCCTGGAAAAGATCCCCTGCACCCATTTGTTTGTAGTCACTTCTAGCCAGGCAGATTGGTGCAGGGATAATCGTCCCCCGACTGCCTCAGGAGGAGGGCACAATCAGGCCTCCTTTCAGGAAGGTTGGTAGGAGTTACCAGAGGAAGAAAATCTCTGGACCCCTGTTTCTGTGGGCCACTTCTGCCTCTTGGATGGAGTCTTCCATTATTACTTCCCCCCTCTACTCTGGGGGAAGTCATTGCCACGTATGTCTTGGACAACTCCTTGGGTCATTTTGAACCATAGCCTCCCACTTCTCTGCCTCCTAGAGTAGGGTTATTGAGGAGTGGAGAAGCGTACGCCTACAGCAGAAAGGGTCTTTCCATCTTTCTTACATCTAGCTAGTCTCTCTTTAACCTTGGGTCAAAACGGGATGATCTGTCTAAAGTTGAAGAAAGAAGACTTAAACATAAGCGCATCCGGGCATGTCTCCTAATGGCTACGTCTGAACCCTTCAGCTGCATGAGCAATTAGCCTCACGGTGAACTGGAAATCGATTCAAGAGTGGCGAGCTGTGAAGTAACCTTATCTCGGATCCCTTCAGCTACTGCTCCTGTAAGAATATCTGAAAGCTATTTAATAAGATCTCTCTGAAGCCTGGTAAAATGTGCCATATAACTCATGGACCTGACAGCGACTGTCAATGAAGCATATACACACTTCCCAAACATATCCATAGTCCTAGACTCCTTGTTAGGAGGATGGACAGTCGGGCTTTCTTCACTAAGTTCCTTTTTAGTGGCTGATGTTACCACCATGGTGTCTACAGAAATACCCTTTGGCACAGTGATGCTTGTCTTTTGGGGCAAAGAGAATCCGGTCAAGTCTTTTAGGGATCGGAGTGCAGAGTCAGGAATTTTACCCTGCTGGGTGATCAGTTTAATAAGATTGTTAATGGGGAGAGAGATCCAGGAGGTAGAGGGCTGGGTGCAAAAAGTCTCTAGGCATACAGATTCCTCTGAGGAAGGTTGGAGGGTAGTCCAGCCACCCTCCATTTCAGGATTTCTAGGATGGCCCCGAAGGGAACATCTTCAGGGGGTGAGTTGGGGGAAACTTCCCCTTCATTGAAATCTGTATTGTCTGTGAAGGGCTCTTTACGGGACCCAAGTGCTTCCTCTTGCACTTTTTTCTTCAAAGGTACCACCTTGGTGGGATGCTCCGGAGAGGTATCTGAAGATGACATAACGAAGCTTCTTTGTCCTCTGTCCCAGAGAAGAGACTAGAGGAAGATCCGGTCAAGGGGATGGACTAGTTACTTGGCCTGACAGGGGATGGCACAGACTGTGTATCCATAAAGGACAAAGATCTCTCCATAGGCTGGAAGGCAGGCCCCTCACAGAGGGATTGGAGCCCAGAACCAAAATAGACTCCTTTGTAACCATGGTCCCACCTTGCACTGAGGAAGTCACCTCCGAAGCAGAAGCCAGGGACGAACTTACACATGCTGAGGCCCCAAGGGGGCATGGAGGGCTCCGAAAGAATCAAAGTCGAACCCTGCTCTTCAGAACCAGCAACAAAGCCTCGGCTCCGGGAAATCTCTGGTTCCAACAAACCAGAAGAGCTCAGGGCAACTATCGGTGCCAGATAAGGAGTTCAGGCCAGCACCGAAACAGATTTTCAGTACCAGGGGCTCTGAAAACTCAGCTGGAGTCGAAGGAGGATTTTGCATGGGTGTAGAAGAAGGAAAGGTTCTAGAGCTAAACAGGCTAGGATCCGAAGATGGATGTAATCCCCTCACAGTCAGAAGCTGGTTGACCAGTTTCAATGTCTGACTCTCAATTGACTGAATAGAAAAGGCCGCTGGAGATCTTGGTGGCAGTCTCTCCAAAAAAGGACTCGAAGGACAGTCCACAAATGGGTCGATCGAGGGTGAAAGGAAAGTTATGTAAAATCTCACCATAACCATAGATGTCATCCTCTTCTATGTTGCAGTATTCCACATATGCGTTTACCCTTCTTTTGCTTGCATCCACACAGTATTCCAGAGTTTTTCAGTCCCTCCTGGTGCATCGGATGTCTGACCTGACTGGCAGGAATGTGGGCCATAAAAGTGACGTCTGCGTGTACCAGCCCTCAGAACAGAAGTCCCAGTCGGAGCCAGTCCTAAAAATGCATAGCTTTTCCAGTGCCACCCAGAGGAACAAGTGCAACCTGACAGGAAGGGAAGGAGGGTGGGAAGGAATACTGCAACATGGAAGATAAGGACATTATGGTTATGGTAAGATTTTACACAAATTTTCTATGTCCTTCTATTCCTATGCTGCAGTATTCCACATATGGGTAAGTGCCACAGCTCACTAAGAATGGGGTGGTGGTCTGCAAGAGCTCTCCAGAAATCCATGAAGGACAGCCCTGGCAAATCCTGCTCTGGCCCTAAAGACTTGGTCCAGCTTGTAATGTTTGGTTAAAATGTATGCGGAGGACCAGGTAGCAGCTTCATGAATAGCGTTGGTGTCTAGTCCCTTAAAAAAGGCTCCTGAAGAGGCCATAGCTCATGTGGAGTGGGCTTTAACAGATCCCTGCAATGTTTTGCTGTGGTACCAGTAGCAAAAAGTAATGGCCTTGGAGATCCAGGCTGAAATGGTCTGTTTGGCCACGGCTTTCCCCAAAGCCCTGGGGTGGAAGGAGACAAACAGTTGGCTTGATTTCCTAACAGACTTGGTTTTATGGAGGTAAAAAGTACAGTTTTGTACCTACCATAAATGTAGATGTCCGAATTGGATAGCATCTGCAGTCATAACAACTGGGTTGTCCTGTCGTCAGGCAGCCCTTCAGTCGGCCGGATTCCAAAGTCCGGGTCCGGCTTCGGCTGATGTCGCACTTCACCCGACGTCATCTCTGTTGGACTTCGGGTATAAAAGCATCAGCCGACGCCATTTTCTTCAGTGTTTCTTGCCCCAGATGCCAGAAGCCCTATAGAAGGCTAAAAATTTTGGATAGATGCCAATGTTTCCAAAAGATAGAGGTAAACACAAAAATAAGCATGCATGTACATAAATACAAACAAATACACCATGAAAGAAATCCCCCCACTAGCTAGCTATTGGGAGGGTAAACACCCTAGGAGTACCACAGAGGGGAAGGAGGGAGGGTAATCCTGACTGCAGATGCTATCCAATTCGGACATCTACATTTATGGTAGGTACAAAACTGTACTATGTCCTTCATGGATGCATCTGCAGTCATAACAACTGGGTAGAATACCATAGCCAACTAGGGGAGGAGGATAAAGGTAAATTATGGTGTGTTTAGGATCCCTTGCAGAACAGCAGTGGCAAACCCTGCTCGGGATCTGGAATATAGAGGTAAATTATAATGCTTGGCAAATGTATGCACGGAGGTCCAAGTAGCCGCCTCAATAATGTCTTTGGTAGCCACTCCTCGTAAGAAGGCTGTGGTAGTGGCTGTTGCCCTTGTAGAATGAGGTCTTATGTTCTGTGGAATTGGCTTTCCGTGGAAGGAGTAACAGAATCGTATGCAATTTCCTATCCATTTGGAGATTGTCTGCTTGGAAATAGCTTTTCCTTCCCTTCCTGTTGCATAGGCTACAAAGAGTTGGTCAGTCTTTCTGCTATTTTTGTTCTGTCCAAGTAGTAGCGTAGCTGTCTATGTACATCCAAGGTATGCAGTATTCTTTCGCCTCTGTTTTGTGGGTTGGGAAAGAAGGTAGGCAGGTGGATTGCCTGGTTTAAAGACACTCTGGATACCACCTTAGGCATAAATGTAGGATTAGTCCTCATGGACACTCTATCTTGGTGGAAGATTAGAAAGGGTTGCACTGCCATTAAGGCCTGTAGTTCTGAAACCCTCCTTGCTGAAGTAATTGCCAGTAGGAAAGCAGTTTTCCATGACAGGTGTTGTAGGTCTGCTGTTGCTGCTGGTTCAAAAGGTGATAGTGTCAATTTTTCTAGCACAAAGTTCAAGTCCCAAGCTGGCAATGGTGGTTTCCTTGGGGTTTTACATTCTTGATTCCTCTGAGGAACTGCCTGAGCAAAGGGTGTGAAAAACAGGTGGATCAAAGCTGTATTCTGCTGAAATAGCTGATGCATGAATCTTGATGGAGGAGTAGGACAGGCCTGAATGAAGCAGTTCGGCCAGATACTCCAGAATGTTAGGCATATCTATGTTTGATACATCTTTTCCTCTTTCAGAACTCCAAATGACAAACCTTTTCCATTTCCCAGCATAATTCCTTCTAGTTGAAGGCCTGCGTGCTTCAAGAATAATGTCTTTAACTCTTTGTGAAAGTTCTGTATTTGCAGCTGCTATGTGATGTTCCATGCAGTCAGTTGCAGCGTTTTTAGGTTTGGATGCATGGTGCTGAAGTTGTTCTGAGTTAGCATCAAAGGCATCAGGGGAATTGGCCACATATGGGTCAGAGACATGCTCCTCAGTAGTGGGTACCAATGCTGTCTTGGCCAGTTTGGAGCTATCAGGATTATCCTTGGACGTTCCTCCTTGATTTTTAGAAGTACTTTGTGTATCAAGGGAAGAGGTGGGAATGCATATGCTGTTAGGCCTTTCCAGCTGAAGGAGAGCGAGTCCACTTTCCATGCTAGTGGGTGGAATGTCCTTGTGCAGAATTTTTGAGCTGGTGATTGAGAGGTGATGCGAATAGATCTATCTGAGGCATTCCCCATTTCTTGAGATGGTCTTGAAGATATCCGGTGCAGCTGCCATTCGTGGGCATCCGATGTGGTCCTGCTTAACATATCTGCTAGAGAGTTTTCTTTTCCTGGCACAAATATTGCCTGTAACTGGATGTTGTAGCTGAGTGCCAGGGTCCACAGCTCCAAAGTCATTCTGCATAGGGGTAAGAATGAGTGCCTCCCTGTTTGTTGATGTACCACATGACTGTGGTGTTGTCTGTCCTTATCATCAAGTGGTCCTCCTTGAGAAATGGTCTGAACTTTTGGATTGCCAGTTTTACTGCCAGCATTTCTTTTAGGTTGATGTGCAGGTGAAGTTGGTCCTGTGTCCACAATCCTTGTACGCATTTGTCCAGCATATGCCCCATCCTAGGTCTGAAGCATCTGTTGTGATGGTCTGGCTTGCTTGACCTTGCGAAAGGGCAGGCCTGGGTTTGACTGGCATGTCTGAGCCCACCATAGGAACTCCTGTTTTAAGCATGGTATTAGTGGGATTTCCGTTTCTAGGCTGTGTCTGTGTTGGGACCATAAATTCTTTAGGTACCACTGTAGTTTTCTCATATGTAGTCTGGCAAATGGAACCAAAATTATGCATGATGCCATGAAACCCAAGGCCTGCAGTACCTTTCTTGCTGTTAACTTGTTCAGTTTTGTTAGTGCCAAGAAGTAAAGAGGGAGTTCTTTTTGTTTTTCTGTAGTTAGGAATGCCATTTGTCTTACTGTGTCCAATTCCGCTCCCAGGAAAGTCCTTGTCTGGGATGGTATCAATCTTGACTTTTGTAAATTGACTGTGTATCCCAGTGCTTGAAGCAAGTAAATGACCCTTTGTAAATCTGTTGTCAGCTTGCTTTTGTTGTCTCCTTGTATCAGGCAGTCGTCCAGGTATGGATAAATTTGAATTCCTGTAGTCTGCAATGGGCGATTACTGATGCCAGGCATTTTGTGAATACTCTGGGCAGTAGATAAGCCAAAGGGCAATGCTGAGAATTGATAGTGCTCTGATCCTGCAAGAAATCTGAGGTATCTTCTGCAGATTGGTCGAATGGGGACGTGCAGGTATGCCTCCTTGAGATCTAGAGTTACCAGCCAACACTCCTTGCCCAGCATGGGAAGAAGTTGCTGTAGGGTCAGCATTTTGAATTTTGGGACAATGATGTAAGTATTCAGGGTGGACAGGTCTAGAATTGGTCTCCAACTTTTTCCTTTCTTGGAACTAGGAATAGTCTGGAGTAGAACCCTTTCCTTGCTCTGCTGTTGGCACTTTCTCCACAGCTCTCATGTTTTCTAACTCCATTATCTGTTGTAGAGCCTCTCTCTTTTGATTTGGAGGTAGATTTGGCATCCCCCTTTGTCTGGTAAAGTGTGGAAGTGGAACCGTAACCTTGATCGATGGTTCGTAAAATCCACTTGTCCTTTGTTATGTGGTGCCAGTTTTTTTGAAAATAAAGTTAGCTTTCCGCCTAGAGGAGCTGCTATTTGTTCCCTGGTAGGCGGGTTTAGGATTAAGTCACTGTGGCTGTGTTGTTGTAGTGGAAGGTGTGGAGTCTGTGCCTCTGTTGTTACCTTGCCACTGTCGCCCTCTGTAGGCACCTCCTCTGGATTGATTTCTGCCTCTGGAACGCCTATTCCTGCCCCTTTGAGGTCTTGTGGAGTCAGGAAAGGACCAATTTTGGCAGGCCAGTTCCTGCTAAACCTTGGGGGTTGAACCTGCAAGAAATCTTTAACTGTCTGGACTGATTTTGCCTTTTCTTCCATTTTCTTCATAACCTGCTGGGCAGGTGTACCAAACAAACTTGTTTTATCCATAGGAGCATCTAGCAATTTAGATTTAACATGATCCGTAAAGCTTGCTCCTTTAGCCATGCATGCCTTCTAATTACAGTGCCAGTCATGGCTGATCTAAATGAAGCCTCCAGTGCATCATAGCCACATTTTAAAGAATGGTTACTAACTTGCTGTATGTTATTTACCATTTCTAATACATATTTCTTATCAAGAGATTCATCAGTGGTTAGCTTTTTAGTTAACTGATCAAGCATAAACTCTTGGTATTGTATCATGTGAAACTGACAGTTTAAAGCTCTAGCTGAGAGAGTGGCTGAAGTGTAAACCTTTTTACCCCATCTGTCTAATGACCTTGCTTCCCTTTCAGAAGGAACAGGGTTTTTAGCTATGGTCGCGGCTACTGCCTTGGGACCCTGGGAAATAGTTTCGGTGTCTGCAAGAGGGGCCTTGTAAAGGTGGTGATGAGTATCTGGCACCCTGAAAAATCTGTCTGGTTTGGCAGGGGCTGGGGGTAAAGAATCTGGAGCGGAGCAGACATCATTGAAAGCATCATCCACCACAGGGAGAACAGGAGGTATAGCTAAGGGCCTGTGCTGTGGAAGGTGCAGAAAGGTCCTAAGTCTTTTCCTGGAGTCTGAAAAATCCTGTTGCTGCCATTGGAACTGTTCTCGCATGGCATGCAAGGTTTCCCCAAAGGAGAATTCTTCTGGTGGGGAAGCAGCTGGAATGGATTCTTCAGCATCAGAATCTTCAAAATTGGAGAAAAAAGCCTCTGGCTGGTCAGTTATGTCTGATTCATCAGCAGAATCATCAGAGGACACTGGCTCATGGGGCTCTGCCCTAGGTCTCTTGTCTGGGGGCTGAGAGGCCCTGTCTGGGTGAGATTGAGATCCTCTAATTAATGAAATTAAATCTTCTGCCAAAGTAAGCATTTGGGAACTGGAAGAGGGCCTGGTTGAGGTGGGTTTAACAGGCACTGTTTTAGTAGTCTTGGCTGCTTTAGCCCTGGCGAAGGCCTTAATGGACATGGCTGCTGGAGGCCTAGCAGCACCACGTGCTGGGGTAGAGACATCCAAGGGAATAGTGTCTGATAAGTCAGTGGTAAGCACCGTAGTGGGTAAAATTTCTGAGGCCGATTCAATAGTGTTAGCAGGGACCTCAGTTGTAGAGATAGATTCAGCTGTATTTAGATCAGTTTTCTCAGTTTCGGCCGAAACCGAGACACTCGCGGTTTGCTTAACCATGGTTTCGGCCGAAACCGCGAGTGTCGGTCTTTTTCTTTGCGTTTTTTGGCAGAATGCGTAGTCGGAGGATCCGACGGCATAATGTACGCAAAATCAGAACCGAAAAACTGTTCTGCAAACTCCGACCGACGCCTAAGCGTGTCGGTTGAAAGAAGCACAGGACGAACAGGCTGCTACGTGGGCTGGGCCTAAGCAAGGCAGGCAGTAAGAGTGGAAATCTTTATGAGGTATTTGTTTCCCACAGGTTAAACAATTATTAACTTTTTCTGACATCGGCTGAGGCAAGAAAGAGTCCCCAACGGGTACTTAGCTTTAGAAGTCTTCAAGTAGTATTCGGTAGAAGTAATCTCTGGATCCGACCGACCGGCACTTGCGAACAGCTTCTGCTTCGGCGCCACGGCAAGAAAGACTGAAGAAAATGGCGTCGGCTGATGCTTTATACCAAGTCCAACAGAGATGACGTCGGGTGAAGTGCGACATCAGCCGAAGCCGGACCCGGACTTTGGAATCCGGCCGACTGAAGGGCTGCCTGACGACAGGACAACCCAGTTGTTATGACTGCAGATGCATCCATGAAGGAAATCCTCAACTGCCTGTGAACATTAGGGTTTGGAGTACTCTCTCTCACTATCCCCCTGTGGATTATGGAATAAGGTCGGTAGGTGGATGGACTGGTTCAAGGATACGTCGTTCACCACCTTGGGCATGAAGAAGGGGTTAGTCCTGAGGGACACCCTGTCCAGATGGAAGGTAAGGAATGGTGGGTCAGCCACCAGAACTTGTAGCTCTGAGATCTTCCTGGCTGAGGTAAGAGCTGCCAATAAGACAGTTTTCCAGGTGCAGAAAGTACAGTTGTGTACACTTACCATAAATGTAGATGTTCAAGTGTATTCACTGTTGCAGTCATCACACTTGGGTTATCTGCCTGCAGGTAGCCCTCTGTCAGCCCGAATACCAGAGTCTTGGGATTTCTGCATCAGATGCTGTCGCCTCTTCCATGATATCAGTTCATCAGGGGTATAAAACATGCAGCCGACGCCATTACATCAGTTTTTCTTGACCCAGATGTCAGGAGCCCCCACAATAGGAAGCAATTACATGGTGTGGAACACCTCCAGTAAAAAGTAAATACCACTGCCATAAGATATGGCCAAAAAGAGGATAGACGGAAAGAATAGAAAAGACAGGGGGCTGGTGGGAGGGTAACCAGGACTGCAACAGTGAATACACTCGAACATATACATTTATGGTAAGTGTACACAACTGTACTATGTTCTTTGTGTTTCACTGTTGCAGTCATCACACTTCGGTTGATTCCCAAAGCTGAGGAAGGGTGGAGGCAGTCAAGAAGTATTGGGGCTGGCTAGCAGGCCTTGTACGACTGCTGTGGCCAATCCAGCTCTGGATTTATAAAAAATAGGTAAGTGGTAATGCTTGGTGAAGGTGTGTATAGAACTCCAGGTTGCAGTTTCCAGGATGTCCCTGGTAGGGACTCCCCTGAGGAATGCTGTAGAGGTTGAGGTAGCCTTAGTGGAATGAGTTCTGATCCCCTGTGGGGTAGGTTTTCCATGGTGTTTGTAGCAGAAATGGATGCAGTGTACTATCCATTTGGAAATGGTTTGCTTTGAAATGGTCTTGCCCTCTGCCCCTGTAGCAAAGCTGACTAGCAGCTGGTCAAATTTTCTGAAAGGTTTAGTTCTGTCAAGGTACAATTCTCAGCTGTCTGTGCATGTCCAAGGAGTGTAGAATCCTTTCCCCTTTATTCTGAGGATTAGGGAAAAAGGTTGGTAAATGGATGGACTGGTTTAAAGCCACATTGGATACCACCTTAGGCATAAATGATGGGTTTAGTCCTGAGGGAAACCCTGTCTGCATGGAAAATAATGACCGGTTTCACAGCCATTAGTGCCTGTAACTCAGACACTCTTCTTGCTGAAGTGATGGCTAGAAGTAAGGCTGTTTTCCAAGAGAGGAATTTTAACTCTGCTGCAGCAGCAAGCTCAAAATGGGGAAGTGTGAGCTTCTCGGGTCCCAGGCAGGAGTGGGAGCTCTCCTCGGGGGCCTTAAACTGTTAGTTCTCCTCAGGAACTGTTTGATGAGAGGGTGAGAAAAAAAAAGGTGGCTCAGTACTGTAGTGAGCTGAGATGGCAGAGGGATGAATTTTAATTGATGAGAAGGATATGCCTTTGTGGAGTAGCTCTGCTAGGTAATCTAGGATTTGAAGTAAGATGGGCGCAGCTGTGTCCTTTCCTTGAGAATGGCTCCAAGAACAATATCTTTTCCACTTTTCTGAATAAGATTTCCTAGTAGCAGATCTTCCGACCTCAAGGATGATGTCCAGCACCTGTTTGCTGAGGGATGCTGGTGGTGTATTCAGGGGATAAGCTAGGCTGCAAGGTTCAAGATTTTCAGCTGTGGATGCAAAATGTGTCCTTCCTGCTGGGACAGCAGGGAGGGGGTCTGATGTAGGTGCCGGGGTGGCACTGCTGTCAGACTGCATAGGAGTGGATACCAGTGCTGGCGTGGCCATCCTGGGGCAATAAGGACTGCCCTTGGCCTGTCCTGTTTGATCTTGAGTAGTACTTTTGAGAGGAGGGGTAGAGGGGGAAAGGCATAAATTGAGAGGTTTTCCCATGTAAAGGATAGGGCCATCCACTTTCCACGCTTGGCTGTGGGGATTACTGGTGCAAAATTTGCTCAACTGATGGTTTTGGGGGGAGGCAAAGAGGTCCACCTCTGCAGTCCCCCACCTGTGGATTAGAAGTTTGAAAGAGTTGGATTCCAGCTTCCACTCACGTGGGTCCAGTCAATTTCTGCTTAAGTCGTCTGCCAGTGAATTTTGTTTGCCTGGCAGGAATTGAGCTTGCAGGTGCACTTGGTTGCTGAGGGCTGTGTTCCACAGGGCCATGGCTAACCTGCACAGAGGGTAGGAATGAGTTCCCCCCTGCTTGTTTATATACCACATAAATGTGGTGTTGTCTGTCTTTATCAGGAGTTGTCCTGGAAGGATAAGGTAATTGAAGGCTGTCAGAGCATTCTGTACAGCTAACATTTCTTTTTGATTGCTATGCAAGGGAATTTGTTCTGGGCTCCATTTGCCCTGAATGCATTTGCCTGCCATGTGAGCCCCCCATGCATAGTCTGATGCATCTGTTGTCAGGGTTTGGGTGGCGAGAGGTTGAGTGAAAGGAAGTCCATTGTTGTGGTTGCATGCCTCTGCCCACCGAAGGAACTCTGCCCTTAGAAAAGGAATGATGGGAATCAGTGTTTCCAGGTCCTGAGAATGTTGACACCAAAGACTTTTTAAGTACCACTGAAGTTTCCTCATATGCAGTCTTGCATATGGAATTAGAAGAATGCATGAGGCCATGAATCCTAGGTCTTGCAGTATTTTTCTTGCAGATAGCTGGGTTTTGGTGGCCATTAGTTTGAAGTAGTTTGTCAAATAAGCCCGTTTTTCTGGAGTGAGGAATGCCATCTGGGAAGTTGTGTTCAAGCTTGCTCCCAGGAATGCAATCTTTTGGTTGGGCACCAGTTGGGATTTCTTTTCGTTGTTAGTGTACCCCAGAGAAGTTAGAAGTCTCTTTACAAAAGCAAGGTGCTGAAGTAGCAATTTCTGTCTGTCCACCTGAATCAGGCAATCGTCCAAGTATGAGTAAATCTGAATATTTCTCTGCCTGCAGTATGCAATGGCTGGAGCCAGGCACTTTGTGAATACCCTGGGCGCAGTAGATAAGCCAAAGGGATGTGCACAGAAAGTACAGTTGTGTACACTTACCATAAATGTAGATGTTCGAGTGTATTCACTTGTTGCAGTCATCACATTTGGGTTATCTGCCTGCAGGTAGCCCTCAGCCGGCCTGAATACCAGAGTCTTGGATTCCTGCGTCGGATGCTGTCCCTTCTTCCATGACGTCAGAGGTATAAAAAATGCAGCCGACGCCATTACATCAGTTTTTCTTGCCCCAGATGTCAAGTGCCCCCACAAGGGGAAGCAATTATATGTTGTGGTACACCTCCATCAAAAAACAAATACATCAGAAAACTTAAATACACCAAAGAAGGAGGAAAGGTAGAGCCAAGAGAAGTCAGGGGGCTGAAGGGAGGGTAACCAGGACTGTAACAGTGAATACACTTGAACATCTACATTTATGGTAAGTGCACAAAACTGTACAATGTTCTTAGTGTTTCACTGTTGCAGTCATCACAGTTGGATTGATTCCCAAAGCTAAGGAAGTTAGAGAGCATTAGGGCCAGCTATTAAGTCCTGCAAGACTGCAGTGGCAAAACCAGCTCTGGATTTAGAAAAAAAAGGCATGTGGTAATGCTTGGTGAAGGTACGTACAGAACTTCAGGTAGCAGCTTCTAGGATGTCCCTGGTAGGGACTCCGCTGAGAAAGGCTGTTGAGGTAGATGCAGCCCTGATGGAATGTGATCTTATGCCCTGTGGGGTAGGTTTTCCATGGTGCTTATAGCAGAAATGAATGCAAAGGGCTATCCATTTAGAAATGGTTTGCTTTCAAATGGCCTTCCCCTCTGCCCCTGCAGCAAAGCCTACTAGCAGCTGTTCAGATTTTCTGAGAGGCTTAGTCCTGTCCAAATAAAATCAAAGTTGTCTGTGCATGTCCAAAGAGTGCAGTATTTGTTCTCCTTTGTTTTGTGGATTAGGGAAAAAAGTAGGCAAATGAATGGACTGATTTAGGGCCACACTAGATACCACCTTGGGCATAAAGGAAGGACTGGTCCAGAGGGAAGCTCTGTCTGCATGGAAGATAATGAAAGGATCCACTGCCATTAAGGGCCTGTAATTGAGACACTCTTCTTGCTGAAGTGACGGCTAGAAGGAAGGCTGTTTTCCAAGAAAGGAATTTCAACTCTGCAGTTGCAGCTGGCTCAAAGGGAGGGAGAGTGAGCTTTTCCAATACAAAGTTAAGGTCCCAGGCTGGAGTAGGGGCTCTCCTGGGGTGGTGTTAAATTTTGGCCCCTCTAAGGAATTGCTTTAGCAGGGGGTGAGAAAAGAGGGGTGGCTCAGTATTATAATGTGCTGAAATGGCAGAGGCATGAATTTTAATTGACAAGGACAGGCCCTTGTGGAGCATTTCTGTTAAGTACTGAAGAATACGAGGCAAGCTGGGCACCATTGTGCCCATCTCCTGAGTCTGGCTCCAGGAACAGTACCTTTTCCACTTTTCAGCATAGGATTTTCGAAGTACTACGCCTCCTTGCCTCCAGAATGACATCTAGCACCTGCTTACTGAGAGATGCTACTGGAGAGCTCAAGGAATTAGCCAGGCTGCAAGGTTCAGGGTTTGAAGCTGAGGGTGCAGCATCTGGACCGCCTGCTGGAACAGCAGGGAAGGGGTCTGAAGCAGGTGCCATGGTTCCAGAGTGTCATACTGCATAAGAGGGGGGTACCAGTGCTGGCATGGCCAGTCTGGTGCAATCAGTATTGACCTTGGCTTGTCCTGTTTGATCTTTTGCAGAACCTTCGAGAGGAGAGGCAGAGGGGGAAAGGCATAAACTGAGAGGCTTTCCCAGGTAAAGGACAGGGCATCTACTTTCCAGGCTTGACTTTGGGAAGTCCTTGTGCAGAATTTGTCCAATTGGTAGTTCTGAGAGGAGGCAAACAGGTCTACCTCTGGAGTCCCCCATTTGTTCCTGAAGAATTTGAATATTTTTGGTTCCAGTTTCCATTCGTGTGGGTCCATGATATTTCTGCTCAGGTCGTCTGCCAGTGAATTTAGCTTGCCTGGCAGGAATTGAGTTTGCAGGTGCACTTGGTAGCTCAAGTCTGTGTTCCACAGAGCCATGGCTAGTCTGTAGAGAGGGTACGAATGGGTTCCCCCCTGCTAGTTTATGTACCACATAACTGTGGTGTTGTCTGACTTTACCAATAATTGTCCTGGAAGAATGCGGTCTTTGAAGGCTGTCAGGGAATTCTGTACAGCTACCATTTCTTTCTGGATGATATGCAGGTGCGCCTGTCTCGGGTTCCATCTGCCCTGAATTCACTGCCCTGCCAAGTGAGCCCCCCATGCATAGTCTGATGCTTCTGTTGTTAGGGTTTGGGTGGCAGGGGGGAGAGTGAAAGGGAGCCCTTTGTTGTGGTAGCAGGCCTCTGCCCACCAAAGGAACTCTGTCTTTATACAAGGAATGATAGGAATCATTGATTCCAAGTCCTAAGAATGTTGACACCATAGGCTTTTTAGATACCACTGTAGTTTCCTCATATGCAGTCTTGCATATGGAATTAGTAGAATGCAAGAGGCCAAGAACTCCAGGGCTTGCAGAATTTTCCTTGCAGATAGCTGGGTCTTTGTGGCCAATAGTTTGAAGAAGGTTGCCAAATAAACTTGTTTCTCTGGAGTGAGGAAAGCCATCTGGGAAGTTGTGTTCAAGCTTGCTCCCAGGAATACAATCTGTTGGCGGGGTACTAGGTGAGATTTCTTTTCGTTTATGGTGTACCCCAGAGAGGTAAGAAGTTTCTTTACGAATGCCAGATGTTTTAATAGCAAGTCCTGGCTTTCTGCCTGAATCAGACAATCTTCCAAGTATGGGCATATCTGAATTTTTCTCTGCTTGCAAAATGCAATGGCTGGAGCTAGACACTTTGTGAATACCCTGGGCACAGTAGATAAGCCAAAGGGAAGTGCAGAGAACTGATAGTGCCTGGAGCCTGCCCTGAAGCATAGGTATTTCCTGCACGATTCCCTGACTGGAATGTGCAGGTAAGCTTGCTTAAAGTCTAAGGTTGCCAACCACACATCTTTGCCCAGCACAGGAAGCAGCTGCTGAAGTGTTAGTATTTTGAATTTTGGGATTACCAAAAAGGTGTTTAGAATGGAGAGGTCCAGGATAGGACGCTAGGAGCTGTCTTTTCTGGGTACCAGGAAAAGTCGAATAAAAACCTTGTCCCCTTTCTTCTGCTGGGACAAGATGAACAGCCCTGATACTTTGCTGTTGGGCCTCTGCCCACTGATTTGGGGGTAGGTCTGGCCAACCGTTTGGGGTTGGTAGGGTGTGGAAATGGAATCTTTTCCCATGGGAAACTATATTCAAAACCCATTTGTCCTGGGTAATGAGTTTGCAGTTTTTTGCATGCAGGGCGAGCTTTCCTCCTAAGGGAGCAGGCAGCTGAGCAGGGCTTGGAAGGTTTAGGTTAAGTCACTTTGCCATTTTTCCGAAGGCGGATGCCTTACTACTCCCTGTTTTGGAAGTGGGAGCCCCCCACTGCTTAGGCCTGTGCTTAGCCTGAGACTGTAACCTAGGTGGTCTGCTGTTCCTAGGTTTGGACTAAGAAGGCCTGGAAGAGACTGGAAAGGACCAATTCTTTGAAGGCCAATGCCTACTAAATCTGGGAGGCTGTACTTGCAGGAAATCTTTAACAGTTTGCACAGATTTAGCTTTTTCCTCCATCTTTTTGAGGACTTCTTTTGCTTTGCTGCCAAACAGGTGGCCTTGGTTTAAGGGAGCATCCAGTAATTTAGCTTTAACATGATCTGGCAAGTTTTGCTCCTTAAGCCATGCATGCCTTGTAAGTACAGACCCAGTGACAGCGGCCCTGCAAGATGGTTCTAAAGAGTTAAAACCACACTGCAAAGTATGTTTATCAACTTGTTCTGCAGAGAATGCATTAAATCCTGTAATTCTTTGTGTTCAGCACACAGTCAGGAATCAACATCATTTTCTGTTTTAAGTAGTCCCATAATATGCTGCTGGTACTTCAACATATGAAACTGGCAATTTAAAGCCCTAATGGCCAAATTAGCAGATCTAAGCATTTGTTTTTTAGGCATATGGGCCTGACCATGGAGTTTGGACGTTGGTTTTCTAGGCATGGTGAAGAAGATGGCGTTGGTTTAAAATGCAAGTCTGTAGGCCTGAATACACCCGCAGAAGCTGGAGCCTGCACAGCGTCTCTGGACCCATCCAAGACAGAGACATCCGCAGGTTCCATAGTCGAAGAAGCATCTCGCGGCACACCCGACTCCGAATGGGTCTCAGTAGAGGCCTGCGAATCTGAAGTAGCGGGTATCAGGGGCTGCGAAAGCACCTGAGTACCGACGGACTGGCGACCAGCTTAACAGAAGCATTGTCGGCAGTTTTGGACCTATGTGGTGTGTCTCTGTCTTTATCCTTACTTTTTTTTTGGAAGATCGGTAGTCAGATGGCTTACCAAAGCCATTTCGGAGTACGGATACAGAGTACCAAAATAATTTGCTGCAAATATAGCCCAACGACGAATAGTTCGGGGGTTGAACAAGGCAGAAAACAGACAGCGAGGGACGTCATGGTCTGGGCCTAAGCAGGGGATGCAGTACGAATGAAAATCTTTGAGTTATTTGCTTTCCACAGGTAAGACAATTGTTAACTTTTACTGACATTGGTTGGAGCAAGAAAAAAGATCCCCAACGTGGTATTTATCTTTTTTTTTTTTGAAGACTTCGGTTCTGAAACTCGAAAACGAAAATTTCAGGAGTCGGCTGACCGGCACTTGCGAACTGCTTCTGCTTCGGGCACTGCACGGCAAGAAAGACTGATGTAATGGCGTCGGCTGCATGTTTTATACCCCTGACGACCCAACCTCATGGAAGAAGGAACAGCATCCGACGCAGGAATCCAAGACTGTGGTATTCAGGCCAGCTGAGGGCTACCTGCAGGCAGATGACCCAAATGTGATGACTGCAACAGTGAAAGACAAAGAACATCTGATAGTGCATACAGCCTGCCCTGAAATGTAGATATTTCATGCAAGGTTCCCTTATGGGGATGTGCAGATAAAATTATTTTAAGTCTAGGGTGGCTAGCCAGGCGTCCTTGGCTAGCATAGAAAGAAGCTGTTGCAGAGTCAACATTTTGAATTTTGGGACCACCAGAAAGGTGTCGAGAATTGACAGATCTAGGATAGGGTGCCAAGAGCCCTCTTTTCTGAGCACCAGGAATAGTCTGGAGTAGAAACCCTGCCCCCTTTTGCTCTACTGGCACAGGTTGAACAGCCCTGATACTGAGAAGAGAAAGTACTTGCTTTTGAGCCTCTGCCCACTGGTTTGGAGGAAGGTCTGGCAACCCGCTTGGGGTTGGCGGTGAGGAGAAGTAGAACCTGTACCCCAGGATATAATGTTTATTACCCATCGGTCCTAGGTAATGGACATCCAGTTTTGTGCATGCAGGCTAAGTTTTCCTCCTAGGGGTGCAAGTACTTGGGCTTTGCTGGGAAGGAAGATAGACAAGTCATTGTGAACTTTTTCCATAAGGGGGTGGCTTACCACTCTGTTTTAGAGGAGAGCACTCCATTGTTTAAATCACTGCATACCCTGAGACTAGTCTTGGTGGCCTGTTGCCCCTGGGTTTACAATGAGAATGCCTGGGAGGGACTGGAAAAGACCAATTTTAGAAGGCCAATGCCTACTGAATCTAGGTGGCTGCACCTGTAAGAAATCTTTAACAGTTTGCATAGATTTAGCTTTTTCCTCCATCTTTTTAAGAACTACTACTGCTTTTGTGCCAAATAACCTTTCCTGGTTTAATGGAGCATCTAGCAATTTTGCTTTGACATGGTCTGGCAAGATTTGCTCCATCAGCCAAGCATGCCTTCGCAGTACAGACCCAGTGGCAGCAGCCCTGCAAGATGTTTCTATGGCATCAAAACCACACCGTAAAGTATGTTTACTAACCTGGTTTGCAGAATGCATTAACTGTTGCAAATTTTTATTTTCTGTACAATCTGGAAGCAACAACATTTTTGTTTAATTAATTCCATAATATGCTGCTGCTACTTCAACATGTGAAACTGGAAAGTCAAAGTCCTGATGGCAAGAGTTGCAGAGGTATATACCTTCTTACCCCATCTGTCTAAAGCCCTAGAATCCCTGTCCGAAGGGGTAGGGTTTTTGGCTGTAGTAGCCTTAATGCCTTTAAGTCCCTTGGAAATAGACTCTGGATCCGCAGTGGGATTCTTAGAGAAATTTGTGAGAATCAGGTACTCTGTTGTACCTGCCAGGCTTTCTAGGAGCTGGTGGTCAAGTATCAGGAGTAAGACTGGATTTCATGAAGACATCATCTACAATGCCCAGGACAGGGGGTACAGCTAGAGGCCTGTGCTGTGGCAAGTCGAAAAATTCTCTGAGTCTCTTTCTGGCCTGAGGGTAGTCCTGGCATTCCCAGTGGTTTCACCAAAATAAAAGTCCTCTGGAGGGGAGGCAGAGGGTATAGAATCCTCTGCATCTGAATCCTCATAGATAGATAAGGGTATGTCCTGGTAATCAGAGGGATCAGAGTTATCGGACTCATGGTCTGTAGAATCAGAAGGAAAATCAATTATTTGTCTTTTAGAGGGGGAAGACCGGCTTCCCTTAATTAAAGTTATAAGGTCTTCAGCCATTCTAAGCATTTGTTTCTGTGGCAAGGGAGCTTCAAGCATGCGCTTTGGTCATCGGTTTTCTAGGCGTAGTGCGAACTCCGGGCCTGAGAAACACAGTATTTTTAGTCAAAAACTAAGCTGTTGGTTTAATGCGAACATCAGAAGGTCGGAATACACCCTTATAAGCCGGTACCTGCACAGCGGCTCTGGACCCATCCAAGGTAGAGACATCCGCAGGTTCCATAGTAGAAGAAGCATCTCCTGGCATGCCAGACTCCGAATGGGTCTCAACAAAGGCCTGTGAATCTGCAGAAGTGGGTATCAGGGGCTGCAGAAGCGCTTCACTACCGGTGGACTGGCGACTAGCTTAACAGAAGCGTCATCAGCAATTTTGGACCTATACGGTCTGTCACTGTCTTTATCCTTATGTTTTTTCGAAAGATCGACAGTTGGATGGCTTATGGAACCATTTTGGAAAAGGGAGAATGAGAGCAAAAGAATTTAGCAATAAAGATGGCCCGACGACAAACAGTTTGGGAGTAAAGGCACAAAACCTACAGTGAGGAACGTCGTGGTCTAGGACTAAACAGATGACGCAGTACTTAGCTTTAGAAGACTTCAGGTCTGAAACTCAAAAAACGAAAATTTCAGGTAGCGGCCGACCAGCACTTGCAAACTGCTTCTGCTTCGGGCTCCCACACAGGATAAAGCTGGTACCCATGAGGAAGGCCACACAATCCCGAGCGGACAGCACATTCTTAGAGGCTTTACCGATGCCTGCTTCAGACTTCAAAGGGGAACCTACCTTTTCTGCGGGTTCGTCGGAACACGCTGACCCCGATGTCGGCCACAGGCGGAGGTACGGAAGGTAGACGTGCAGCCAAAGAAGAAGGCCGCGTGGTTTTGGGTCTTTTCTTAGGCGGTTCTGTTGGGGCGTTGGAAGTGCCTTCCATCCTTAACATGAGTTGCTTAAGACACTGGCTCTTGAGGTAAAGGTTGAGGGTGACAGCGTAGGGTTTTAGGGATGAACGCTTTACAGATAGGGCAGTTTTCATGGTTGTGTTCCTTTCCTAAACAAAAAAAGGCACTGATCATGCGTGTCTTTGTGGGGAATCTGCCGGCCACACTTACACTTGCCCCTTCCAGATGATATGAAAAAGAAGTTATGTACTCACCATAATGTTCCATGTTGGTAGTCCTTCTCACCCTTCATTTTTACATATGGGTTCAGAGCCGATCCTCGGCTCCGACTCGGACGATTTTCAAGCTCGAAGACTTCTGGCTGGCTTGTGGCTAAACAGGTATCCCATGGTGCACCAGTGCAATCCCCAGGTCTTGTTTGCTGCTCACTAGCAATAGAAAGAGATAGAAAGAAACCCTTAACCAACAAGCCAATACTAAAGGGTCACCAACCAAGAAATTTATAACATTATCTCCAGATCTTCCAGGATGGGGGCAGGAGGAAGGGTCGGTAAAAATGAAGGGTGAGATGGACTACCAACATGGAACATTACGGTGAGTACATAACTTCTTTATGTTTGGTAGCTCAATCTCACCTTCATTTTTACATATGGGACAGCGTCCCTAGCACCTAATTCTTGGGTGGCTCATTGGAAGATACTCCTGAGCACCGTGGAGCCAAATGATGCTCTACCCCTACAAGTCAAATCCAACTTATGAGTAATAAAGGTGTGAGGGGTAGCCCACGTAGCTGCTGCACAGATATGATCAATTGGTACCCTGGCTTGGAAGGCTGCAGAGGTAGATAGAGACCTGGTAGAGTGAGCTTTGATCCTCTGGGGTAAGGGTCTGCCCTCCGAGCTGTAGATGAAAGCTATGCAACTCGAAATCCAGTTAGACAATGTCACCTTAGAAACTGGCAAACCCAATCTGGAATCAGAAAAGGAAACAAATTGGTCTGACTTCCGAATTTCTTTGGTCCGTTGCAAATAGAAACACAGCTGTCTGTGAACATCTAACTGGTGAAAACGGTATTCCGCTGCATTGCTATGATTGGGAAAGAAGACTGAGAGTTCAATGGACTGATTCAATGTTGCAGAAGAACAAACTTTGGGGACAAATGAAGGATTGGTATGTAAAGAAAAGTACAGTTTTGTACCTACCATAAATGTAGATGTCCGAACTGGATAGCATCTGCAGTCATAACAAGTGGGTTGTCCTGTCGTCAGGCAGCCCTGCAGTCGGCCGGATTCCAAAGTCCGGGTCCGGCTTCGGCTGATGTCGCACTCCACCCGACGTCATCTCTGTTGGTCTTTGGGTATAAAAGCATCAGCCGACGCCATTTTCCTCAGTGTTTCTTGCCCCAGATGCCAGTAGCCCTCTTGCATGCTAAAAATTTGGATAGATGCCAATGTTTCCAAATAGATAGAGGTAAACACAACAATAAGCATATATGTACATATATACAAACAAATACACCATAAAAGACTTCCCCCAACAGCTAGCTATTAGGAGGGTAAACACCCTAGGAGTACCACAGAGGGAAGGAGGGAGGTAATCCTGACTGCAGATGCTATCCAGTTCGGACATCTACATTTATGGTAGGTACAAAACTGTACTATGTCCTTCATGGATGCATCTGCAGTCATAACAAGTGGGTAGAATACCATAGCCAACTAGGGAGGAGGATAAAAGTAGATTATGGTGTGTTTAGGATCCCTTGCAGTACAGCAGTGGCAAACCCTGCTCGGGATCTTGAATATAGAGGCAAATTATAATGCTTGGCAAATGTATGCACGGAGGTCCAAGTAGCCGCCTCAATAATGTCTTTGGTTGCCACTCCTCGTAAGAAGGCTGTGGTAGTGGCTGTTGCCCTTGTAGAATGAGGTCTTATGTTCTGTGGAATTGGTTTTCCATGGAAGGAGTAACAGTAACGTATGCAGTTTCCTATCCATTTGGAGATTGTCTGTTTGGAAATAGCTTTTCCTTCCCTTCCTGTTGCATAGGCTACAAAAAGTTGGTCAGTCTTTCTGCTGTTTTTTGTTCTGTCCAAGTAGTAGCATAGCTGTCTATGTACATCCAAGGTATGCAGTATTCTTCCCCTCTGTTTTGTGGGTTGGGAAAGAAGGTAGGTAGGTGGATTGCCTGGTTCAAAGACACTCTGGATACCACCTTGGGCATAAATGTAGGATTAGTCCTCATGGACACTCTATCTTGGTGGAAGATTAGGAAGGGTTGCACTGCCATTAAGGCCTGTAGTTCTGAAACCCTCCTTGCTGAAGTTATTGCCAGTAGGAAAGCAGTTTTCCATGACAGGTGTTGTAGGTCTGCTGTTGCTGCTGGTTCAAAGGGTGATAGTGTCAACTTTTCTAGCACAAAGTTTAAATCCCAAGCTGGTAATGGTGGTTTCCTTGGAGGTTTTACATTCTTGATTCCTCTGAGGAACTGCCTGAGCAAAGGGTGCGAAAAACAGGTGGATCAAAGCTGTATTCTGCTGAAATAGCTGATGCATGTATCTTGATGGAGGAGTAGGACAGGCCTGAATGAAGAAGTTCGCCAGATACTCCAGAATGTTAGGCATATCTATGTTTGACACATCTTTTCCTCTTTCCGTACTCCAAATGACAAACCTTTTCCATTTTCCAGCATAGTTCCTTCTTGTTGAAGGTCTGCGTGCTTCAAGAATAATGTCTTTAACTCTTTGGGAAAGTTCTGGATTAGCTGCTGTTATGTGATGTTCCATGCAGTCAGTTGCAGCGTTTTAGGTTTGGATGTATGATGCTGTAGTTGTTCTGAGTTAACATCAAAGGCATCAGAGGTATTGGCCACATTTTGTTCCGAGACATGCTCTTCAGTAGTGGGTACCAGTGCTGTCTTGGCCAGTTTGGAGCTATCAGGATTATCCTTGGACGCTCTTCCTTGATTTTTAGTAGTACCTTGTGTATCAAAGGAAGAGGTGGGAATGCATATGCTGTTAGGCCTTTCCAGTTGAAGGAGAGTGAGTCCACTTTCCATGCTAGTGGGTGGAATGTCCTTGTGCAGAATTTTTGAGCTGGTGATTGAGAGGTGATGCTAACAGGTCTATCTGTGGCATTCCCATTTCTTTGAGATGGTCTTGAAGATGTCCGGGTGTAGTTTCCATTCGTGGGCATCCGGTGGTTCTGCTTAATATGTCTGCTAGAGTATTGTCTTTCCCGGTACAAATATTGCCTGTAAATGAATGTTGTAGCTGAGTGCCAGGGTCCACAGCTCCAAGGTCATTCTGCATAGGGGTATGAATGAGTGCCTCCCTGTTTGTTGATGTACCACATGACTGTGGTGTTGTCTGTCCTTATCATCAACTGGCCCTCTTTGAGAAATGGTTTGAACTTTTGGATTGCCAGTTTTACTGCCAGCATTTCTTTTAGATTGATGTGCAGGCGAAGTTGATCCTGTGTCCACAATCCTTGCACGCATTTGTCCAGCATGTGGGCCCCCATCCTAGGTCTGAAGCGGCCGTTGTGATGGTCTGGCTTGGTTGACATCTGCGAAAGGGTAGGCCTGGGTTTGACTGGCATGCCCGAGCCCACCATAGGAACTCCTGTTTTAAGCATGGAATTAGTGGGATTTCTGTTTCTAGACTGTGTCTGTGTTGGGACCATAAATTCTTTAGGTACCACTGTAGTTTCCTCATATGTAGTCTGGCAAATGGGACCAAGATTATGCATGATGCCATGAAGCCCAAGGCCTGCAGAACTTTTCTTGCTGTTAACTTGTTCAGTTTTGTTAGTGCCAAGAAGTAAAGAGGAAGTTCTTTTGTTTTCTGTAGTCAGGAATGCCAATTGTTGTACTGTGTCCAATTCCGCGCCCAAGAACGTCCTTGTTTGGGATGGTATCAGCCTTGACTTTTGTAAATTGATTGTGTATCCCAGTCCTTGTAGCAAGTAAATGACCCTTTGTAAATCTGTTGTCAGCTTGCTTTTGTTGTCCCCTTGTAGCAGGCAGTCGTCCAGGTATGGGTAAATTTGAATTCCCTGTAGTCTGCAATGGGCGATTACTGATGCCAGGCATTTTGTGAATACTCTGGGCGCAGTAGATAAGCCAAAGGGCAATGCTGAGAATTGATAGTGCTCTGATCCTGCAAGAAATCTGAGGTATCTTCTGCAGATTGGTCGAATGGGGACGTGCAGGTATGCCTCCTTGAGATCTAGAGTTACCAGCCAAGACTCCTTGCCCAGCATGGGAAGAAGTTGCTGTAGGGTCAGCATTTTGAATTTTGGGACAATGATGTATGTATTTAAGGTGGACAGGTCGAGAATTGGTCTCCAACTTTTTTCCTTTCTTGGAACTAGGAATAGTCTGGAGTAGAACCCCTTTCCTTGGTCTGCTGTTGACACTCTTTCCACAGCTCTCATGTTTGCTAACTCCATTATCTGGTAGAGCCTCTGTTTTTGATTTGGAGGTAGGTTTGGCATTCCTCTTTGACTGGTAAAGTGTGGAAGTGAAACCGTAACCTTGATCTATGGTTTGTAAAATCCACTTGTCTTTTGTTATGTAGTGCCAGTTCTTTGAAAATAAGGTTAACTTTCCGCCTAGAGGAGCTGCTATTTGTTCCCTGGTAGGCGGATTTAGGATTAAGTCACTGTGGTTGTGCTGATGTAGTGGCAGTGGCTGTGTCTGCGCCTCTGTTGTTACCTTGCCACTGTCGTCCTCTGTAGGCACCTCCTCTGGATTGGTTTCTGCCTCTGGAGCGTCTATTCCTGCCCCTTTGAAATTTTGTGGAGTCAGGAAAGGACCAATTTTTGGCAGGCCAGTTCCTGCTAAACCTTGGGGGTTGAACCTGCAAGAAATCTTTAACAGTTTGAACAGATTTTGCCTTTTCTTCCATTTTCTTCATAACCTGCTGGGCCGGTGTACCTAACAAACTTGTCTTGTCCATAGGAGCATCTAGCAACTTAGCTTTAACATGATCCGGTAAAGCTTGTTCTTTTAGCCATGCATGCCTTCTTATCACTGTGCCTGTCATGGCTGATCTAAATGAAGCCTCCAGTGCATCATAGCCACATTTTAAGGAATGGTTGCTAACCTGTTGTATGTTATTTACCATCTCTAATACATATTTCTTATCAAGAGATTCATCAGTGGTTAGTTTTTTAGTTAACTGATCAAGCATAAACTCTTGGTATTGTATCATGTGAAACTGACAGTTTAAAGCTCTAGCTGAGAGAGTAGCTGAAGTGTAGACCTTTTACCCCATCTGTCTAATGACCTTGCTTCCCTTTCAGAAGGAATAGGGTTTTAGCTGTGGTCGGCTACTGCCTTGGGACCCTGGGATATAGTTTCTGGGTCTGCAAGTGGGGCCTTGTAAAGGTGGTGATGAGTATCTGGCACCCTGTAAAATCTGTCTGGTTTGGCAGGGGCTGGGGGTAAAGAATCTGGAGCGGAGCAAACATCATTGAAAGCATCATCCACCACAGAGAGAACAGGAGGTATAGCTAAGGGCCTGTGCTGTGGGAGGTGCAGAAAGGTCCTAAGTCTTTTTCTGGAGTCTGAAAAATCCTGTTGCTGCCATTGGAACTGTTCTCGCATGGCATGCAAGGTTTCCCCAAAGGATATTCTTCTGGTGGGGAAGCAGCTGGAATGGATTCTTCAGCATCAGAATCTTCAAAATTGGAGAAGGGAGCCTCAGGCTGGTCAGTTATGTCTGATTCATCAGCAGAATCATCAGAAGACACTGGCTCAGGGGGCTCTGCCCTAGGTCTCTTCTCTTGGGGCTGAGAGGCCCTGTCTGGGTGAGATTGAGATCCTCTAATTAAAGAAATTAAATCTTCTGCCAAAGAAAGCATTTGAGAACTAGAAGAGGGCCTGGATGTGGGGGGTTTAACAGGCACTGTTTTAGAAGTCTTGGCTGCTTTAGCCCTGGCGAAGGCCTTAATGGACATGGCAGCAGGAGGCCTAGCAGCACCACGTGCTGGGGTAGAGACATCCAAGGGAATGGTGTCTGATAAGTCAACCACCGTAGTGGGTAAAATTTCTGAGGTCGATTCAAGAGTTGTAGCAGGGGCCTCAGTTGTAAGAATAGGTTCAGCTGTACTTTGATCAGTTTTCTCGGTTTCAGCCGAAACCGAGACACTCGCGGTTTGCTTTACCGTGGTTTCGCCCGAAACCGCGGACCGCGAGTGTCGGTCTTTATCTTTGCGTTTTTTGGGGGTAGTCGGAGGATCCGACGGCATAATGTACGCAAAATCAGAACCGAAAAACTGTTCTGCAAACTCCGACCGGCGCCTAGCGTTCGTCGGTTGAAAGAGGCACAGGCCGAACAGGTTGCTACGTCGTGGGCTGGGCCTAAACAAGGCAAACAGTAAGAGTGGAAATCTTTATGAGGTATTTGTTTCCCACAGGTTAAACAATTGTTAACTTTTTCTGACATCGGCTGAGGCAAGAAAGAGTCCCCAACGGGGTACTTAGCTTTAGAAGTCTTCGAAGTAGTATTCGGTAGAAGTAATCTCTGGATCCGACCGACCGGCACTTGCGAACAGCTTCTGCTTCGGGCGCCACGCGGCAAGAAAGACTGAGGAAAATGGCGTCGGCTGATGCTTTTATACCCAAAGACCAACAGAGATGACGTCGGGTGGAGTGCGACATCAGCCGAAGCCGGACCCGGACTTTGGAATCCGGACGACTGCAGGGCTGCCTGACGACAGGACAACCCACTTGTTATGACTGCAGATGCATCCATGAAGGACATCCCTGTCTTTATGAAAAACTAAATAAGGTGGTTTAATAGACAGAGCATGTAGCTCAGGAAACACGTCTGGCTGATGTAATAGCTTCCAAAAACACAGTCTTCCAAGACAAATACTTTAAGGAAGCTGAATGAGATGGTTCAAAAGGAGGGGATGTTAGTTTGGACAACACAAAATTTAAGTCCCAAGAAGCCACAGGTTCCTGTAAAGGTGGTCTCAGCAAAGTGGCTGCTCTCAAGAAGGTTTTACATAACTTATGCAACATAAGGTTAACATTTGGAGATCCCAAATAAAAATGTGAAATAGCCGCCAATTGTACTTTGATGGTGGCTGCGGCAGATCCCTCCTGAAAAAGCTCCAAAGGGAATTCCAGAATTACGGGAACAGGAGTGGCGCAAGGATCCACATTCATTTTCTGTGCCCAAATAGAAAACCTTTTCCACTTGCTGTCATACAGCCTTCTGGTTGATGGTTTGTCGGAGGATAAAAGAATATGGGACACGGACGATGAAACATCATGAAGCCTGACTAGAGATGGAACTGGATCAGCCAAGCTGTCAATTTGAGGGTGTGGAGAGAGGGGGTGTAGCGAGCCCGACATGTGGGTCAGTAAATCTGGAACTGAGTCCAGGATCCAAGGATCATCCGGGAGAAGAGGCTCGAGGAAGGGAAATGAGACTTGACGGGCCAGTAAGGAGCAATGAGGATCAACTTGCTTCCCAGTCGGTTGGCTTTCTGTACCACTTTGGGGATTAGAGGAAAAGGAGGGAAGGCAAGGAGAAGTCCCGTGGGCCAATCGTGTACCAGAGCGTCTCTGGGTGCTTCTCCCAGAGCGGGAATTAGGGAAAAATAATTGCTGCACTTGGCATTGACTGGACTGGCAAAAAGGTCGGAGCAATGCTGTCCCCATTTTAGGAAAATCTGTTCCACTATTTCCCATTTCAGAGACCACTCGTGGGGCAACAGGATTGCCCGGCTCAGCTTGTCGGCTATCATATTGGTTGTCCCCAGAATGTGTGTTGCCACCAGAAAGCGCTAGGAAGAAATCGCCAATTCCCAAACTCGCATGGCTTCTCGACAGAGTGGGTAAGATCTGGTACCACCCTGTTTGTTGATATACCACACAACCGACATGTTGTTCGACTGTATCGCAATCATCCCTGGAGGAAGAAGGTCCTGAAGTGCTTGCAACGCCAGAAGCACCACTCTCATCTCCAGAACGTTGATATGCAGATGAGCCTCGTGTTCTTGCCATGTGCCGTGGACCGTCCTGCCCAGATAATGCCCCCCCACCCGACCTGAGAGGCATCTGTGGTCACAGTGGCAACGGGTTGGGCAGGCACAAAGGGAGCTCCCATGAACAAATTGTTGGGGGCTATCCACCAACGAAGGTCCTTTTTGCATGATTCTGTCAGCAGAATAGTGTGACTCAGCGGTAGGTATTGGAACGACTACTGGGAGAATAGGAGCCATTGAAGGATTCTCATATGCAACTTGGCTAGAGGTATTAACAGAATGGTTGAGGCCATCATTCCAAGAAGTTGAAGAATCCACTTTGCTTTGACCTTCCGAAGTGGGAGAAGTCGCTGAACTTGTGAGGCGAGGTTTTGTGCTCTTTCGCCAGGAAGACGAACTGTCATTTCTACTGTGTCTACCTCTGCGCCTATAAAAAAAATCACAAATTGCGAGGGCAGTAATGCAGATTTTTCCCAATTCATGGAGATCCCTAGTTGAGCACAAAGCTGGATGGTGATGTCCCTGTTTTGGAGAAGTAGATGCCTAGTGGGGGCAGTCAGAAGCCAGTCATCCAAATACGGAAACACCTGGAATCCCTGACGTCTCAGGTGAGCTGTCACTACTGCCATGCATTTGGTAAACACCGTGGGGGCTGTGGTGAGACCAAAGGGCAGAGCACGAAACTGATAATAGCTGGCTCCCAGCAGGAACTGCAGATACCTCCTTGATGCCTTGTCTATTTTTATATGGTAGTAAACATCTTGGAGATCTAGGGAGCACATCCAATAGTCTTTCTCTAACAAAGGGAGTATCGACTGCAGTGCTACCATCCGAAACTTGTCCTTTTCACGGATTTGTTTAATCTGCTGAGGTCCAATATTGGCCTCCAGTCTCCGGTTCGTTTTGGGGCTAAAAAGAACCTGGAGTAAGTTCCGGATGCTATCTGGTCTGCTGGCATGGGCTGGATGACTCTTTTCGAGAGCAACTTGTTGATCTCCACAGTTGCCTGATCCCGGAGATCGGGTGGAACATCTGGGATCTTCTTGGGAACAAACAGTGGAAGGGAAAAGGGAATGATATATCCTCTGGTAACGACCCTTTGTACCCACTTGTCTTGGGTTAAATTTAGCCAGGTTTCTGGATACAAAGAGATGTGACCCCCAACTGGTTCCAGAGAAACGCAGTCGAGCCCCACATCAAAAGCGCTGATAAGGCCGCCCTCGAAAGGAACCGCAGCCTTGCTGGTATTGTGGACCTCCCCTGCCTCTAGGGCGATGGCAACCATTTCCTCCTCTGCCTCTGAAGGAGGATTCTCTCTGTGTGTCTGGAAAGTACAGTTGTGTACACTTACCATAAAAATGTAGATGTTAGAGTGTATTCACTGTTGCAGTCATTACATTTGGGTAATCTGCTGGCAGGTTGGCCTGAATATCAAAGTCTTGGGTCCTGCGTCAGCTGCCGTCTCCTCTTCCAAGACATCAGGTCTTCAGGTGTATAAAACATGCAGCCGACGCCATTTTCTTCAGTTTTTCTTCTCACGCAGTGACCGAAGCGGTTCGCAAGTGCCGGTCGGCCGACTCCTGAAATTTTGCATTCGAGTTTCAGAACCGAAGTCTTCAATTAAAACTAGGTACCCCGTTGGGGAAACTTTTTCTTGCTCCTTACCGATGTCAGTAAAAGTTAATAATTGCATTACTTGTGGGAAGCAAATACCTCATAAGGATTTTCATTTGTACTGTATTCCTTGCCTAGGCCCAGATCATAATGTGCCTTGCTGTCGGCTTTGTGCAAGATATCACCAGCGCACTATTAAGCGTCAGTATATCTTTGCTTCAAAATATTTTGGAAATGGATTTAATTACCCTGAAATGTCATCGGATAGCAATCCGACTACCGGAGTTCACAAAAAACGCAAAGAAAAGGACAGAGACAGACAGTCAAGGTCCAAAACCGACAAAGCTTTTCCTAAGCCAGTCGCCGGTTCGCCAGTACTCAGTGAGGCATTTTTGCAGCCCCTGATACCCGCTACTTTCGAGTCACAGGCCTCTACCGAGACCCATGTGGAGTCCGGCATGCCGCGAGATTCTCAGAATATTGTACCCGTGGATGTCTCTCCCTCAGATGGGTCTGGAGCCGGTGAGCAGGCACCGGCTTCTGAGGGCGTTTTCAGGCCTCAACATTTCTATATAAAACCGATGCCAGCTTCAAAAACAAAGACAAAAGCAACTTCTAAGGCTAAAAAAAACGACGCATGAGCCATGTGCTCAGGCCTCTATGCCTAAAAAACAGATGATCAAAATGGCTGAATACTTAATTACCTTGATCAGGGGTTCCCAATCCCCCCGCCCCCTCGATAAGAGGCCTATGCAAGACACTGATTATGAATCTTCAGATCAGGTTTCTATTTCTTCCGTTTCCTCTTCTGATCAGGAATTTTCTATACCACCCTATGAGGATTCAGATGCAGAGGAAGCCATCCCATCTGCATCTCCTCCTGAAGATTATTCTTTTGGAGAAACCTTGCATACTTTAAGGGAGCATTTTCATTGAGAGAGTCAGGATTTCTCAGAATCAAAAAAGAGGCTTGGGGATTTCCTCCTTCTTCCTCAGCATAGGCCTTTGGCTATACCTCCTGTATTAGACATTGTTGAGGACGTGTTTTCGGAATCAAGCATGACTCCAGATTCCCTACCTCCAGCTCCTAATAAACCAGACAGATATTACAGGCTTCCTGACTCCCACAAATTTTTATTCAAAAATCCTGCTGCTGACCCTGAAACTATCTCACAGGGTCCCAAAGGTGTAAAGGCCTCAACAGTTAAGAATCCTACCCCCCCGACAGAGATGCCAGGGAACTGGATAGATGGGGAAAGAAGGTTTATACGTCTGCAACCTTGGCAATTAGAGCCTTAAACATTTAGTTATGTACTCACCATAACGATAGATGTATGTGGTCCATCTCGCCTACATTCATTACTGACGGGCTCGGAGCCGAGAATTGGCTCCGACTTGGCTGCTATAAATAGCACGAAGTCTCTAATTGGCTGGGCTAAGCCTGTATCCCAGGATGCACCATGCCCAAACCCCCAGATCTTGTTTGCCACAAAATAATCATTACACATGCATAACCCCACATAACAACAAAGCAAGAGAGGAAAAAAAAATAATATCCTCAGAAGGGTCTAAGAATATAATTTCCTGCAAGTTCACCAGGAAGGGGGAAGGTGGGAGGGTACGTAAGATTGTAGGCGAGATGGACCACATACATCTATCGTTATGGTGAGTACATAACTAAATGATGTAATGTGGTCCTATCTCACCTACATTCATTACTGACGGGACAGCGTCCCTAGCACCTATATCCTGGGAGGCTCATGAGAAAACACTCCTGAGCACCGTGGAACCAAAGGAAGCCCGGCCTCTAGAAGCCACGTCCAGCTTATAATGAGAAATAAAAGTGTGTGGAGAAGACCAGGTTGCCGCACAGATTTCATCCAAAGAGAGCCTAGCATGAAAAGCCACTAAGGTAGCCATAGCCCTGGTAAAATGTGCCCTAACCGGGAAAGGTAGATCTCTACTCGCCGATGTGTAAATAAATGAGATACAGTCCTTAATCCACCTTGCAATAGTGCCTTTGGTCACAGGGCTACCATTCCTGTTCTCTGAAAAGGACACAAACAACTGATCTGATTTCCTCTCTTGTTTTGTCCTGTGCAAATAAAACCTCAGTTGTCTATGTACATCCAAATTGGTGAAATCTGAATTCTGCCTTGTTTGAAAAGTGTGGGAAAAACACTGGTAACTCAATGGATTGGTGAAGACAGAAGGTAGAAGAAACCTTAGGAAGAAAGGAAGGGTTGAGTCTCAAGGATACTCTATCCTTATGAAAAATCAAATAAGGAGGTTTGACAGAAAGGGCTTGAAGCTCTGATACCCTTCTGGCTGAAGAAATAGCCACCAGAAAGGCTGTCTTCCAAGACAAATATTTTAATTCACAAGAGGCTGCAGGCTCAAAGGGAGAAATAGTTATGGCTCTATGCACCAAGTTTAAACCCCATAGCAAGACTAGCTGAGTCAAAAAACACAACCTCAGCTGGCTCCCAAAGGTCTTCTCCGCAAAATAGAAGTAATGCAGTGAAACAAACCAGAGTATCGACCACCACGATGATGCAGGAACAAACTTCTTTATTCAAAACAAACACAGGGATAAGCGCTTTTGCGTACGCACTGTACGCTTCTTCAGATCTAATAATTCAGTAGAACCATCATCCTTATATATAGCCAAATAACTCTAATTAAAACAATCATGTCATAAAGGCATCAATTATCCAATTAGTAAAAAAGAAGCATCAATCATCCAATTAATAAAATTAATTAGTATCAATCTGTCAATGCAGCTCGAAAAATCTAGCTGCAAAAATCACATAGATAAATGACAACCGCTTACTAACATAAGCTGCAATAAAACAAATTTGCTATTTCCTTAATAACCAGTAAATACAACCTAACATAAAAACATAGGGATAATATCACAGAGCAAACCATATGCATATTAATTAATTTAAAACATATGCTGCTAGTGTAGATATAAAAAATTTTTTGTATAAATAATATGTAAAAATATCGATATTACACCATATACTTACAAATTAAAATATAATATAATCTATAAATAGGCTGGGAAAAAAAAAAAAATATATATATATATATATATATATATATGTATATCTTTTAAATTACATATATACTTGAACTGTATACTAATGTGTATCCATGTATATCCAAAGCCTTTCTTTAAAATGGCAAGACTAGCTGAGAAACTGGGGGACGAAGTAACCAGGTTCCTTTTAGGAAAGCTTTACATAGTTTATGGCCCATGAGGGAAGGCTCATATGAAACGTGAAAATTAGAAATTGCCGCCAGCTGAACCTTAATAGTGGAGGCAGCGGAACCTTGTCTGAAAAGAGTAGCCAAAAATTCTAAAACTGCCGTCACAGGGGCTGTGAAGGGATCTAGGTTATGTGACTGGGCCCAGACAGAAAATCTTTTCCATTTACTGGAGTATATCTTCTTAGTGGAAGGCTTGTGGGAAGAAGATAGGATATGTACCACTTCCGGTGTAAAGGAAACCTGTCTGACTAAAGACGGAAGTGGAGAAGCTAGGCAGTGAGCTTGTGGATTCGCAGGGATGGGTGAAACTGCCCTGACAGATGAGTCAATAGGTCTGGAACTGGGTCCAGAATCCAAGGACCGTCCATAGTATATCTCCGGAGAAAGGGGAACCAAACTTGACGGGGCCAGTGTGGTGCGATCAAGATCATTTTGCTTCCCAAGGAAGTTGCCTTCTGAATCACTCTTGGCAGCAGAGGAAACGGAGGGAAGGCATACAGAAGACCGGGGGGCCAATTGTGGACTAGAGCATCAATGGGTGACTCCCCCTGAGGGGGGATCAGAGTGAAGTAATTGCTGCACTTGGCATTGAGGGCCTGGCAAATAGGTCGTAGCAAGGTAGACCCCACCTGGAGAAGATCTGAGCCGCAACTCAATCGTTCAGGGACCACTCGTGAGGGATCAGAATAACTCTGCTTAGCCTGTCTGCTATCACACTGGACTTCCCCGGAATGTGCATTGCCACTAGAAAAAGTTGGGAAGACACTGCCCAATTCCACACTCTCATGGCCTCTCTGTAAAGGGGATAGGACTTGGTTCCCCCCTGTTTGTTCAGGTACCATACGACTGACATGTTGTCGGAAAGAAGTGAGATACTGCCCTTGGGAAGAGAGCTGTGAAGTGCTTGCAACGCTAGTAGCACCACTCTCACCTCCAGAACATTTATATGCAAGTGTACCTCGTGTTCCTGCCACGTGCCTTGGACCGTTCTGCCCAGATAAGGCCCCCCCCCCCAATCTGGGAGGCGTCCGTGGTCACTGTGGCAGTAGGGAGCGGAGGATTTAGGGATCTCCCTTTGTTCACATTGGGTGAATGAAGCCACCAACACAGATCCTGTCGGCATTGTTCCGTTATAAGAATCGGATGAGACAGAGGGAGCTCTTAAAAGGACCACTGGACCGAAAGAAGTCACTGTAGTGTCCGCATATGTAGCCTGGCCACGGGTACTAGTAGGATGGTGGCCGCCATGGAACCTAGTAACTGAAGAACTAGTCTGGCTTGGACCTTTTTCAGAGGTAATAAGGCCAAAACTTGAGCCTGTAGCACTTTTATTCTTTCTGTAGGAAGGAAAGCCCTCATTTCTACGGAATCTAGCTCTGTGCCGATAAATGCAACACGTTGTGATGGCAGCAAGACAGATTTTTGCCAGTTGAAAGTAATCCCTAGGAGTTGACCCAAGTTGATGGTGGCCTTTGTGGCTCAAACAAGTAGATGCTTGGTGGGGGCGGTGAGAAGCCAGTCGTCTAGGTAAGGAAATACCTGGAATCCTAGACATCTCAGGTGAGCAGTCACCACTGCCAGACATTTGGTAAACACCCTGGGGGCTGTGGTGAGACCAAAGGGCAGGGCTCGAAACTGGAAATGACTGGCTCCCAGCCGGAAGCATAAGTGATTCCTGGAGGCCTTGTTTATCTTGATGTGATAATAGGCGTCCTTGAGATCGATGGAGCACATCCATACTCCTTTTTCCAACAAGGGAAAAATGGTTTGAAGAGTGACCATTCGGAACTTGGACTTCCTGACGAAGCGGTTTAAATGGCTGAGATCCAGGATGGGCCTCAAGTCCCCTGTTCTTTTGGGCACCAAAAATAACCTTGAGTAAGTTCCTGATCCGATCTGGTCTGAGGGGACTGGTTGGATGACTCCTTTTTCCAGCAGCTTTGAGACTTCTAACGCTGCTTGGCCCCTTTGACTGGGTGGAACGGCTGGGACTCTCTTGGGTGGCGAAGGGGGTGAGATAAAGGGAATGGTGTAACCTCCGGCAATAATTTGAAGCACCCAACGATCCTGAGTGATGTTTTCCCAGGCTTGCAGATGCTTCGAGAAACGACCCCCGACTGGCTCCGGAGAGGTACAGTCGGGCAGTCCCTCAGGGACGTTGGAAGGAGGAACCACGAAAGGACTTGCGGTCTCCTGAGTTGCGGGGGCCTCCCCCGCCCCTAGGGCAACGTCTTCCAGAGTAATTCCCCCCTCCTCTGCCTCTGGAGGGGGGGGGGTCACCATGATGGTCAGGATAAGACTTCTGAGACTTAATGAACCACATCTTTCCTCCCCCTCTGCGCCTTGGGATAAGGTCTAGAGGGAAGCGAAAAACGGGCTCCAACGGCAGACAAAATCTTACCCTCTTGCTCACATCTGGTGAGAGTGTCTTTCACTTTGGGTCCAAAGAGGGAGGACCTGTCACAGGGAGCGTCTGTGAAGGAAGACTTGAAGGCCTCCGCGAAGTGACACAGGCGCATCCAGGCTTGCCTCCTGAGGGCTACGCCTGAGCTAGCTGCTCTACCTGCCCCCTCGGCTGCATAGGATATGAGCCTCATGGACAAGTTAACAATAGAAGACAGGGTAGACAGCTGGTCGCTGACAGTCTGGTTCACCGCCTCAGGCAAGTTACCCGACAGAGTATCTCCCAACTCCTTGAGATCATCTCTTTGGAGCCTCGTAAAATGACACAGATAATTCAGCGACCACAAAGTAAAGGTCGCTGAGGACAGGGTACGCTTTCCATACCGATCCATACTCCTAGACTCCTTGTTAGGAGGATGAACGGAAGGCAGAAGCCTCTGCAACTTCTTGCTGAGTGGCACATGCCACCACCATGGCATCTACAGGAACTCCTTTAGTCAAAAATTCTTTCCCAGGAGGCGCAGACAAAAACTTGTTGAGGCAGCTGGGAACCGGTTCCACGGAGTCAGGGTGTTCCCACACCCTTCGACAAATAAGGTCCAACAGTTCATCGAAGGGGGAGACACTCAGGAGGCGGAAGGTCGGGCTCTGAAGGCCTTGAGGAAGACAGACTCCTCAGAAGGGGTTTTGGAGGGCCAGTCGCCTCTCTGTCTCAAAAGCTCCAGGATGTCGGAGAATGAGACATCGTCAGAGGACGACTTGGGGGACCCCTCTGCATCATCGAGGTCTGTGTCTGAGGTGACAGACTCATCTGGGGAGTCTATGTGCTTCCTCTTATACAGCTTCTTTCTGGGAGGCTCTTCAGGCAAGGACTCTGAAGGGCCCTCGGAAAGCAGGGGACCACGCATGGGGGTATTCTCAGGCCTTCGAGCCCCGCTGCCTGCAGATAGGGGGTCATCAGAGGCTCTAGTCGCAGTGTCCGGGAAAGGAGTGGTTGACTCGAGTGATGTCACCGAAGACCTGGCCAGTGCGCTCTTCATGGCCTCGAAGGCAGGTCCACCTGAATCCGAGGAGTGACCCGTCTCCGAGACCACAATCGGAACAGGGGTTCCCTCGGCCAAAGCACCAAGAGGGAGACTCGGAGCCGAAGTCAGGAGCCACCCGATGTATCCCCCTCGGGTCCGACTGACAAAACCCGAGTGCCGAAACCATCAGATGGGACCGAAAGGGTTGGAGCCGAGGTCGGAGCCGAAAAACTCAAAGGGGGTTTTGGAGCCAACCCAAGGACCTCACTCGACCCAGAACACTCCAGCTCCCAACGACACAGAGGTGGTCGGAGGAGGAATTATCGGAACCGACACAAGGACAGGCTCCGGAGCCGACTGGGCTAGAGCCGAGAATAATTTCGTTAACACTGGTGACTGGAGGAGCCTGTGCACCACCCTATCCAAATCCGAATCAGACAACCTGGAGGACTTGGAGGACACAGAAGGGGATCGAGAAGTCTTCTCTAAAGGATCCAACGCGAAGCTAGGAGAATGGCTCCGAATCGGTTCCAAGACAACTGGAGCCGAGGTCTGCTCCAACACAACAGAAACCTCCTTCGGCTCCGAAGGCAGTGGAACCGAGAAAGCCGTCTTTGGTACCGACAGCATCTCCTGTGGTTCTGAGACCAATGGAGCCGAGGAAGGTGAAACAGTCTTCCATCTTTTCTCCGATGGCTCCGACGAACTTGACGGAGCCGGAGGTCTTTTTTGTTTTAGATTTCCCGCTAGGGGGAGAAGACGCCAAAGTTTCTTCAAAGGCAGGTTTTACCAGGCCCTTGAGAATCAACTTATTTTTTCTCTCTTGCAAGACCCTGGAACTAAACGAATGACACACACTGCAGGACTCCTGCAAGTGTATAGCGCCCAAACAGTATACACAGATGGCATGGCCATCAGTTAAAGACATCTTATATGAACATTTGGCGCACTTTTTGAACCCAGAAGGCCTATGTTCCTTCTGATCTTTGCCTGACATTTTTAAAGCCAAACAAACGACACCAACACAAAGGGAGGAGAAGGGAAACACCCCTAAAAGAACCCAAGGAGACACACCGAACAGGGCTAAGGCCCTCTAACTTAAATGGGCCTAGCCCGCCAAACACAAATATAAAACAACTACAATTATCAAAGGAAAAGGTCACAAAAAACACCCAGACACAAAACGTAGCTATTAAAATAGCTTTTGGTTGGAAAATATTCCACAGAAAACTTAAATGGTTCAATAAAGTACTTAGCCACAGCCAAGCTTGAGACCACGTCTTCACTCAACGAGCGGCAAATGAGACCTGGTCGTTTGGGCGTGGTGCATCCTGGGATACAGGCTTAGCCCAGTCAATTAGAGACTGTGTGCTATTTATAGCGGCCGAGTCAGAGCCGATTCTCGGCTCCGAGCCCGTCAGTAACGAATGTAGGCGAGATAGGACCACATTACATCTGCCAGTTTCATATGCTTAAATATCAACAGCATGTTATGGGATTACTGAAACAGAAAATGTTGTTGATTTCTGAATGTGTGGAAAATAAAGAATTACAGGAATTACTGCATGCAGCAGAACAGGTTGGAAAGCATACTTTGCAATGTGATTTTGATTCCTTGGAGGCCTCTTGCAGGGCCTCAGTTACTGGATCTGTGATTAGAAGGCATGCCTGGCTCAAGGAGCAAAATCTGCCTGATCATGTTAAAGCTAAATTGTTGGATGCACCTTTGCAGCATGATACTCTGTTTGGTAATAAGGCAGAAGAGGTTTTAAAGAAAATGGAAGACAAAGCTAAGTCTATGCAAACTGTAAAAGACTTCTTACAAGTGCAGCCACCAAGATTCAGTAGACTCTGGCCTACAAAAAACTGGTCATTTCCTGTGTCCGACAGAGCCTCACGGGGCAAATCCAGGTGCTCAAAAGGCTCTAGATACCAATCACAGGGTTCTTACAGGTCAAAGCAATGGGGTGCCTCTACCTCCAAATCTGGAGGAAACAAAGCACAACCCTACAGTAAGCAGTCTCAATGACTTCCCTCTGCCATCACCAAGCACTTATCTTTTGGCAGCCCCCTTAGGGGGAAAATTAGCACTTCATGCTCAAAATTGTCAGTTAATAACCCAGAACAAATGGGTATTAAACATAGTATCCCAGGACTATTTATTTTATTTATTTATTTATTTTACATTTGTTAACCGGGAAAGTCCGACTGGATACATGTCCATTTTCAGCGGAGGCCCGGGGAGAAAAGCTCCAGGTACATAGCAGACATATGAACATTGTTAATGCAAAAAAAGGAAGATAGTTGAGTTCTAAATACAATATAAAGATACATCACATCTTGGGGAAAAAAAATAACAGCAGCATATAAAAAAAAACATAGGTTAGTTACAAAGGTGAGGCACCTTGTTAAAAAGCGGTTAAGGATAGTGAGGTAAGAGAAGGGTAAATGATAGTGGTTAATCAGGTTTGGAACAGGGACATTGCCAGAGAGTATTGAGATGGGGTTTAAGCTTTTTTTTGAATTGTAGGAGTGAAGGTTCTGAGGTGAGCATGGTCGGTAGGGAGTTCCACATTTTACCTACAAAGTTTGAGAATAGAGAATCCCCAGCAGAATTATTGGCTTTGGTAGCTTGAGCTAAGATCTTATTGGAGGAGCGTAAAGATTGCAGGTTAATATAGGGGTGAATGATGTTTTTCAGAGCTGGTGTTTTTTCTCTGGGTGATACAGTATCTGGTGAGCCGTTTTGAGTTGGTTGAAATGGAGTTGGCTGGAAAACTCTAACCACCCTAGTTGCTTCAAGTTAGTGCTGTGGTGCGTTCTAAAGGTGGAATTTGTGGCAAATCTAGCTATGTGATTGTAACAAGAAGCAAGTTTAAGGGTTGTCTTGTTTAGGTTTGTAAAAAGGGGGGAGGCATAGAAAAGAGTTGATAGTAGGTGTGTGCTGGCAATTGTAATTTTAGCGTGAGGAGTGAGAAAGTGTTTTACTTTATAGAGAGAGCCAAGCTTTTTATTGACGGTTTTGATGGTTAGATTGAAATGGGTGTCAAATTTATGGGAGTTATCAATGGTAACACCTAACAGCTTTGTGTGAGCTTCTGGTGATATAGTGATTCCATTGGAGGATGTAATAGAGAAGGTGGGGGGAAGAGTCTTGTAGTGGGTGAGAAAGTAAGTAGTTTTGTTTTGTTGGGGTTGAGAACTAGTTGACGACTTGAGAACCATTTTTCTATTAGGTTGAAGGTGTCTTGGGTTGAAGCAGTGAGGTCTGCCAGGTTGGAGGCAGTGCTGATGATAGTCGAATCATCTGCATATTGAATGCATGTGGCATGGGGGGGTGATTGTGGGCAGGTCATTAACAAAGATGGTGAAGAGAAGAGGGCCAAGAATAGATCCTTGGGGAACTCCAAGTGTAACAGGTAGGCATGTGGATAATTTGTCCTGCCATAGAACAGCCTGTTGCCTATTGGACAGGTAGGATTGGAACCATTTCAGCGTGGAATTGCTGAGTGATAGTTTTTTTTAATGTATGGAGGAGTTGAATGTGGTTCACCATATCAAAGGCCTTGGAGAGGTCTAAGAAAAGAGCAGATGATAGTTTATTATTGTTTCTAAAGTTATTGATGGTATTAGAAAAGGATAGTAGGGCTGATGTGGTACTGTGATTTGGCCTGAAGCCATGCTGGGAGTTGGCTAGAATTTTATTTTTGGTGAGGTGTTCCATCAGTTGTTTGTGGACACACTTTTCCATAATTTTGGCCAGGGTGAGAGTATAGCTATAGGTCTGTAGTTGGTTAGCTCTAGTGAGCTACCACCTTTATGGAGAGGAATAATGTGGGACATTTTCCATATGGAGGGATGAAGGCTTCTGACAAGGTGCGGTTTATGATTATGGAGACGGGATAGGAAATGGCCTCAGCTGCTTTTTGCAGAAACTCAGCTGGGAGAAGGTCAGCTGCTAGCTTAGTGGGTTTTAGTTTTTTAAGAAGAGATGTTATAGAGGATATGGGTACTGGATCGAAGGTAAATAGATGATCTGATGTAGTTGTAGTATTCTGCTGGCATGGGTAGTGGAGTGGGCTGGTTGTTTGTTTGAATTGTGTGGCCAGGGATTGTATAGTTTCTGTGAAGAAACTATTGAATGTGTTAGCAATGTTTACAGGGCACTGTTGTTTGCAAGTTGTTGGAGTGGGGGTGGTTGCCTGGCCTGGGTGCAGGAGCTTGCTTAAGCCTGCCCAGAATTTTTGTGAATTAAGGTGTTTGTGTTGGAGGTGGAGGAAGAAGTTTTTTTTATTATTTAAGATCATTCTTTTAGTTTCACTTCTAAGTTGCCGGAAGGTTTGGTGGGAGTGTGTGTCTTTAGAGGTACGCCATGTGACCCACATCTTGTTTCTAGATAGGATTTTGGATTTTGTTTCCTTAGAGAGCCATGGTGCGGTTTTGGTTTTAGTTCTAATGGACCGTATTGGAGCATGGGAATCTAGAATCTTGAGGAAGGTGGTGTTGAAGTAGATAACTGCCTCTTCAAGAGGAAGAGTCTTGAGTATTGTCCAGTTGTGGGCTTTAAGTTCAGTTTGAAAAATGGAGGCGTTGAATTTATTATTGTTCCTGATTTTTTTTATGGTTGTAAGAAGGGGGGTGATTTTCTTGAATTTGATAACATAGGTGAGTAAGTGATCACTCATGTCCTCTGGGTGAGTACCTGCTGAGTACTGGTCAGGATCTTTATTAGACTACAGATTTCATTTCCATACCTTACCAATTCCAAACGGTTGGCCAGATCTGCCACAAAATCAATGGGCAGAGGCACAGAAAAGTTACGTCGCTCATGGATATGGGGGCTATTCAACCAGTACCAGAACTGGAAAAAGGGCAAGGGTTTTACTCCACACAATGCCTGGAGCCCAAAACTGGACTCATCGATTTTGAACACATTTTTGGACATTCCAAAATTCAAAATGCTGACTTTGCAACAGCTTCTGCCCATGCTGGGCAAGAATGCTTGGTTAGAGACTCTAGACTTAAAAGAGGCATACCTGCATATCCCAATAAGGGAATCGTGCAGAAGATACCTCCGCTTCAAGGCTGGTTTTATGCATTACCAATTCTCAGCACTGTCCTTTGGCTTGTCTACTGCGCCCAGGGTCTTTACACAGTGCCTAGCACCAGTAATTGCATTTTGCAGACAAAGAAGCATACAAATCTATCCTTACTTGGACGACTGTCTCATTCAAGCAGAAAAAGTACAGTTTTGTACTTACCATAAATGTAGATGTCCGATAGGTATGCATCTGCAGTCATAACATATGGGTTATCCTGCCTCAGGCAGCCCTTCGGTCGGCCAGATTCCAAAGTCTGGGTCTGGCCTCGGCTGATGTCGCACTTCACCCGACGTCATAGCTCCTGGGGTATAAAGGCATTAGCCGACACCATTTTCCTCAGTGTTTCTTGCCCCAGATGCCAGGTGCCCTCTAGGAGGCTAAATTTGTATAAAAGTAGAAAATTCCAAACAGTAGAAATCAAAAAGTATATATACATACAAACAAATACACCATAATAGATTCCCCCAGCTAGCTAAGAGAGGGGTAAGTACCCTAGGAATACCACAGAGGGGAAGGAGGGTGGGTAATCCTGACTGCAGATGCATACCTATCGGACATCTACATTTATGGTAGGTACAAAACTGTACTATGTCCTTCAAGGATGCATCTGCAGTCATAACATATGGGTAGAATACCATAGCCAAACTGGGGGAGGAGGCACTAAGATAATGATGGTGTAGTTAAGATCCCTTGTAAAACTGCAGTTGCAAAACCTGCTTGGGATCTGGAGTATAAAGGAAGATTGCAATGCTTGGCAAATGTATGCACGGAGCTCCAAGTAGCAGCTTCTAAAATGTCTTTGGTAGCCACTCCTCGTAGGAAAGCTGTAGTGGTGACTGTAGCTCTTGTGGAGTGAGGCCGGATATTTTCAGGAGTTGTCTTTCCATGAAATGAGTAGCAGAATCGAATGCAATTTCCTATCCATTTTGAGATTGTCTGTTTTGAAATTGCTTTTCCTTGCACTCCTGTTGCATATGCTACCAGAAGCTGGTCAGTTTTTCTGCTGGCCTTAGTTCTGTCCAGATAGTAGCGCAGTTGTCTGTGTACATCCAAGGTGTGTAGTAGTTTTTCCCCCCTGTTCTGTGGGTTAGGGAAGAATGTAGGTAAATGAATAGCTTGGTTCAAGGATACCACCTTTGGCATAAAAGTAGGATTGGTTCTCAGAGACGCTCTATCCTGGTGAAAGATGAGGAAAGGCTGCACTGCCATTAATGCCTGTAACTCGGATACCCTTCTTGCTGAAGTGATTGCTAGCAGGAAGGCAGTTTTCCAAGATAAGAACTGTAAGTCTGCTGTTGCTGCTGGTTCAAAAGGGGGAAGTGTTAATTTTTCTAGCACAAAATTGAGATCCCATGCAGGCAGAGGTGGTTTCCTTGGAGGTTTTACATTTTTGATCCCTCTCAAAAATTGTCTGAGGAGAGGATGAGAGAAGACAGGAGGATCCATGTTGTACTCTGCTGAAATTGCTGATGCATGAATCTTAATGGAAGAATAGGACAGGCCATTGTGGAACAGTTCTACTAAGTATTCTAGGATGTGTGCTAGGTTTGCCAGTGTGACATTTGTTCCCTTTGCTGCACTCCAAATGAGGAATCTCTTCCATTTGGCTGAATATGTTTTCCTTGTGGAGGGTCTGCGAGCCTCCAGGATAATGTCCTTAACCCTCTGAGATAAAACAGGTTGGTTTTGTTTTATGCAATTTTCCAAGCAGTTAGCTGCAGCGTTTTAAGTTTGGATGCAGGGTCTTGTAGTTGTTCTGCGTTAGAAGTAAAGGACATAGAGGTAGAGGCCATGAGTTCGTCCGAGACATGCTTCTCAGTAGCGGGTACCAATGCTGCCTTGGCCAGTCTGGAGCTATCAGAATTACCTTTGGCTGTTCCTCTCTGATCTTCAGTAGAACTTTGTACATCAATGGGAGAGGTGGAAAGGCATACACTGTCAGGGCCTTCCAGCTGAAAGAAAGGGAGTCCACCCTCCAGGCTTGTGGGTGGTATACTCTTGAGCAGAATTTCTTCAGTTGGTGGTTGAGTGGGAGGCGAACAGGTCTATCTCTGGCATTCCCCATTTCTTTGTTATGGTTTTGAAGATGTCTGGATGCAGCATCCATTCGTGAGCATCCGTGGTAGTTCTGCTTAAGCTGTCTGCTAGTGAATTCTCTTTTCCTGGTACGAATCTGGCCTGCAGTTGGATGTTGAGATTCAGGCCTAAGTTCCACAGATCCATTGCCATCCAGCATAGAGGGTATGAATGTGTGCCTCCCTGTTTGTTGATGTACCACATGACTGTGGTATTGTCCGTCCTTATCAGCAGGTGTCCTTGATGGAGGAATGATTTGAATGCCTCAATTGCATGCTTCACTGCCAGCATCTCCTTTAGATTTATGTGTAGATTCAGCTGGTCTTAGGACCATAGGCCTTGGATACACTTGTCTTCCATGTGTGCCCCCCAGCCTAGGTCTGAGGCGTCCGTGGTGATGGTCTGCCTTGGATGTGGTTTGTGGAAAGGCAATCCTCTGTTGATCTGGCAGGCCTGAGCCCACCACAGGAATTCTTTTTTCAGGCATGGAATGATTGGTATCAGGGCTTCTAGACTGTGTCTGTGTTGAGACCATACATTCCTTAGGTACCATTGTAATTTTCTCATATGCAGCCTGGCATGTGGGATCAAGATTATGCAGGATGCCATGTAACCCAGGGCCTGCAGGACTTTCCTTGCAGTAAGCTGAGTTTGTCTTGTTAATGCCATGAAGTAGACTGGTAGTTGCTTTTGTTTTTCTTCTGTGAGAAAAGCCATCTGAGTTATTGTGTCCAGTTCTGCACCCAAAAATGTTATCCTTTGGGATGGCACTAGTCTTGACTTTTGTATGTTGACCGTGTATCCCAAGGCTTGCAGCAGTTGTAAGACATAGGCCAAATCCTTTATTATTTTTGTCTTGTTGTCCGCTTGTATTAGGCAGTCGTCCAGGTATGGGTAGATTTGAATTCCCTGAAGCCTGCAATGTGCAATTACTGATGCAAGGCATTTCGTGAATACTCTGGGCACAGTAGATAAGCCAAAGGGCAATGCTGAGAATTGACAATGCTCTGATCCTGCAAGAAATCTGAGGTGTCTTCTGCAATCTGGTCGTATAGGGACGTGCAGGTATGCCTCCTTGAGATCTAGAGTCACCAGCCAAGACTCCTTGCCCAACATGGGAAGAAGTTGCTGTAGGGTCAGCATCTTGAATTCTGGAACAATGAGATATGTGTTCAGTGCGGACAAGTCGAGAATAGGCCTCCATTGATTTTCTTTTCTTGGTACAAGGAATAGTCTGGAGTAAAATCCTTGGCCTTGTTCCATAGATGGTACCTTTTCTATTGCTCTCATCCTTAGTAAGCTGATGATTTGTTTTAGAGCCTCTGATTTCTGGCTTGGTGGAAGGTTTGGCATTCCTCTCTTTTTGGTAGAGTGTGGAAGTGAAACCTGTAGCCTTTGTCTATTGTTTGCAAAGTCCATTTGTCTCCTGTAATGCAATGCCAGTTTTTTGAAAATAAAGCTAGCTCTCCGCCCAAGGGTGCTTCCAGTTGTTCCCTGGTAGGCGGAATCAGAGCCAAGTCATTGTGTCTGTCCTGTGGAAGTGGTTGCAGTCGCAGCTGTGGCGGCACTTCTCTGGTTGGCAGGTTGCCACCGACGACCCCTGTAGGCACCCCTTGATTGACCTCTGCCTCTTGGGCGTCTATTTCTGCCTCTCTGTGCTCTGGAGGTGCCTGGAAAGGACCAATTCTTTGAAGGCCAATTTCTGCTGAACCTCGGAGGTTGGACCTGCAGAAAATCCTTGACTGTTTGGACAGATTTTGCTTTTTCTTCCACTTTCTTTAGAACCTCCTGTGCAGGGGAGCCAAATAAACTTTGTTTCTCCATAGGGGCATCTAGGAGTTTAGACTTAACATGGTCTGGCAAGGATTGTTCTTTTAGCCAGGTATGGCTTCGAATCACTGCTCCAGTCATAGCTGATCTAAATGAAGCCTCCAGTGCATCATAGCCACATTTTAAGAAATGATTACTGACCTGCTGAGAGTTGTGTACCAAATCCTGAAGGGACTTACGGTCTAAAGGTTCAGGAGAGGACAGCTTTTTATTCAGCTGATCTAACAAAAATTCCTGGTACTGTATCATGTGAAATTGACAGTTTAAAGCCCTGGCAGAAAGAGAAGCAAATGTATAAACCGTTTTACCCCATCTCTCTAATGCTCTTGATTCTCTTTCAGAGGGTAGGGGGTTTTTGGCAGAGGCAGCTGCAACACCTTTAGGGCCCTGAGAAATGGTTTCTGGGTCTGCAGCATGGGCCTTATACAAGTGGAAGTGAGAATCCGGGACCCTGTAGTATCTGTCAGGTTTGGCAGGGGCCGGGGGAAGAGAATCAGGGGCAGTACTGGCATCATTGTATGCATCAACAACTGATAGTACAGGTGGTATGGCTAAAGGCCTATGCTGTGGTAAGTGTAAAAAAGTCCTTAGCCTTTTCCTAGAATCAGAAAAATCCTGACCCTGCCATTGGAAGTGTTCCCTCATTGAGTGTAGAGTTTCCCCAAATGAAAATTCTTCTGGAGGGGAGGCAGAAGGAATGGAGTCTTCTGCATCAGAATCCTCATAAGGTGAGTATGGTCCTTCCTGATGGTCAGATAAATCTGAACCATCCGAGGAATACTCAGAGGAGAGAGGTGCAGGGGATTCAGTCCTAGGCCTCTTTTCAGGAGGGGGTTGTGAGGCCCAGTCTGGGTGAGGTTGGGATCCCCTGATCAGAGAAATAAGGTCCTCAGCAAGGCTGAGAATCTGAGAACTTGAGGTAGGTCTGTGAGAGGGAGCTTTTGTAGGTAAGGCCTTGGAAAGTTTAGCTGCTTTAGCCCTGGAGAAGGCCTTGATAGACATAGAAGCAGGGGGTCTAGCTGCCCCACGTGCAGGAGTAGAGATGTCCAACGGAATGGTGTCGGACAAATCTTGTGTGCCTGCTTCTTCAGTAGGAATTTCTGTAGCCGACTCAGCCGGGGCCTGTGTGGCCTCGGTTGTCGGAGGCATGCTTTCGGCCGAAGGGAGAACAGAGGTCTCGGTTTTAGCCGAAACCGAGACACTCGCAGTAGGCCTAACCGTGGTTTCAGCCGAAACCGCGGGCCGCGAGTGTCGGTCCTTCATTGCGTTTTTTAGCTAAATGTGTAGTCGGAGTCTCCGACGGCATTTTATATGCAAAAACGGAGCGAAAAAACTCTTCAGCAAACTCTGACCGACATCTAAGTGTCCGTCGGTTGAAGGAAGCACAGGCTAAACAAGCTGATATGTCGTGGTCTGGGCCTAAGCAAGGAAGGCAGTAAGAGTGGAAATCCTTATGAGGTATTTGTTTCCCACAAGCTAAACAATTATTTACTTTGTCTGACATTGGCTGAGGCAAGAAAGAGTCCCCAACGGGGTACTGCTTTTTTAGAAGTCTTTGGTAGCCGAAATCTCTGGATCTGACCGACCGGCACTTGCGAACAGCTTCTGCTTCGGGCACCGCGCGGCAAGAAAGACTGAGGAAAATGGCGTCGGCTGATGCCTTTATACCCCAGGAGCTATGACGCCGGGTGAAGTGCGACATCAGCCGAGGCCAGACCCAGACTTTGGAATCCGGCCGACCGAAGGGCTGCCTGAGGCAGGACAAAGTACAGTTTTGTACCTACCATAAATGTAGATGTCCGAGAGGAATGCATCTGCAGTCTTTACAAATGGGTTGTCCTGTCGTCAGGCAGCCCTTCGGTCGGCCGGATTCCAAAGTCTGGGTCTGGCTTCGGCTGGTGTCGCACTTCACCCGATGTCACTGCGGCAGTTATTCGGGTATAAAGGCATCAGCCGACACCATTTTCCTCAGTGTTTCTTGCCCCAGATGCCAGTTGCCCTCTTGGATGGCTAAATTTGGATAAATGTCAAAGTTTCCAAATAGTAGAGAGCAAACACAAAATAAGCATGTATGTACATATATACAAACAAATACACCATAATAGATCCCCCCCAAGCTAGCTGAAGATTGGCAAATACCCTAGGAGTACCTCAGAGGGGAAGGAGGGTGGGTAATCCTGACTGCAGATGCATTCCTCTCGGACATCTACATTTATGGTAGGTACAGAACTGTACTATGTCCTTCAAGGATGCATCTGCAGTCTTTACAAATGGGTAGAATACCATAGCTAAACTAGGGGAGGAGGAATGAGAAGATATTATGGTGTAGTTAGGATCCCTTGCAAAAAGTACAGTTTTGTACCTACCATAAATGTAGATGTCCGAACAGGATAGCATCTGCAGTCCTTACAAATGGGTTGTCCTGTCGTCAGGCAGCCCTTTGGTCGGCCGGATTCCAAAGTCTGGGTCTGGCCCCGGCTGGTGTCGCACTTCACCCGACGTCATCTCTGCTGGTCTTCGGGTATAAAGGCATCAGCAGACGCCATTTTCCTCAGTGTTTCTTGCCCCAGATGCCAGTTGCCCTCTTGGATAGCTAAATTTTTGGGTAAATGCCAATGTTTCCAAAAAGGTAGAAGGCAAACACAAAAAATAAGCATGTATGTACATATATACAAACAAATACACCATAAGAGATCCCCCCCAGCTAGCTATTAGGTGGGCAAATACCCTAGGAGTACCACAGAGGGGAAGGAGGGTGGGTAATCCTGACTGCAGATGCTATCCTGTTCGGACATCTACATTTATGGTAGGTACAAAACTGTACTATGTCCTTCAAGGATGCATCTGCGGTCCTTACAAATGGGTAGAATACCATAGCCAAACTAGGGGAGGAGGAAGAAGGATTATGGTGTAGTTAGGATCCCTTGCAAAACAGCAATGGCAAACCCTGCTCGGGATCTAGAGTATAGAGGTAAGTTATAATGCTTGGCAAATGTATGCACGGAGGTCCAAGTAGCAGCCTCAATAATGTCCTTGGTAGCCACTCCTCGTAAGAAAGCTGTGGTGGTGGCTGTAGCCCTTGTAGAATGAGGCCTTATGTTCTGTGGAATTTGCTTTCCATGGTAGGAGTAGCAGAATCTTATGCAATTTCCTATCCACTTGGAGATTGTCTGTTTGGAAATTGCTTTTCCTTCCCTTCCTGTTGCATAAGCTACTAGAAGCTGGTCAGTTTTTCTATTGCCCTTGGTTCTGTCCAGGTAGTAGCGCAACTGTCTATGTACATCCAATGTATGAAGCAGTCTTTCCCCCCTGTTCTGTGGATTGGGAAAGAAGGTAGGTAGGTGGATTGCCTGGTTTAGAGACACTCTGGATACCACCTTAGGCATAAATGTAGGATTAGTTCTCATGGACACTCTATCTTGATGGAAGATTAGGAAGGGTTGTACTGCCATTAAGGCCTGTAGTTCCGAAACCCTTCTTGCTGAAGTAATTGCCAGTAGGAAAGCAGTTTTCCAGGATAGGTGTTGAAGATCTGCTGTTGCTGCTGGTTCGAATGGAGGGAGTGTCAATTTTTCTAGCACAAAGTTCAAGTCCCATGCTGGTAATGCTGGTTTCCTAGGAGGTTTTACATTCTTAATTCCTCTCAGGAACTGCCTGAGTAGAGGATGTGAGAAGACAGGGGGATCGTAGCTGTATTCTGCAGAAATAGCTGATGCATGTATCTTGATGGAGGAATAGGACAGGCCTGTATGGAGAAGCTCTGCCAAGTACTCCAGGATGTTGGCAATATCTACCTTTGACACATCTTTCCCTCTTTCAGTACTCCAAATGACAAACCTTTTCCATTTTCCTGCATAGTTCCTTCTTGTTGAAGGTCTGCGGGCCTCAAGGTTAATGTCTTTAACCCTTTGGGATAAATCTGGGTTAGTTGCTCTTATGTAATGTTCCAGGCAGTCAGTTGTAGAGTTTTCTGGTTTGGATGCAGGATGTTGTAGTCGCTCTGAGTTAACATCAAAGGAATCAGGGGCAGTGTCCACGTTCCCCCTCGAGACATGCTCCTCAGCAATGGATACCAATGTTGTCTTGGCCAATTTGGAGCTATCAGAATTATCCTTGGACGTTCCTCTTTGATTTTCAGTAGTACCTTGTGCATCAAAGGAAGAGGTGGAAATGCATATGCTGTCAGGCCTTTCCAATTGAAGGATAGAGAGTCCACCTTCCAAGCAAGTGGGTGGTATGTCCTTGTGCAGAATTTCTTCAGCTGGTGATTGAGTGGGGATGCGAATAGGTCTATTTGTGGTATTCCCCATTTCTTTGTGATGGCCTTGAAGATGTCCGGGTGTAGCATCCATTCGTGAGCATCCGAGGTAGTTCTGCTTAACATGTCTGCTAGGATGTTTTCTTTTCCCGGTACAAATATTGCCTGTAATTGAATGTTGTAGCTTAGAGCCATATTCCATAGGTCCAGAGCCATTCGGCATAGGGGGTATGAATGAGTGCCTCCCTGTTTGTTGATGTACCACATGACTGTGGTGTTGTCTGTCCTTATCATCAATTGGCCTTCTTTGAGGAATGGTCTGAAATTCTGGATTGCTAGTTTTACTGCCAGCATTTCTTTTTGATTTATGTGCAGGTGCAGCTGATCTGGAGTCCATGAGCCTTGAATGCACTTGTCCAGCATGTGGGCCCCCCAACCGAGGTCTGAGGCGTCCGTTGTGATGGTTTGGCTTGTTTGAATGTTGTGAAAGGACAGACCTGGGTTTGACTGGCATGCCTGAGCACACCATAGGAACTCTTCTTTCAGGCATGGGATTAGTGGTATTTCGGTTTCTAAGCTGTGCTTGTGTTGAGACCATAAATTCTTTAGGTACCACTGTAGCTTTCTCATATGCAGTCTGGCATGGGGGACCAAGATTATGCAGGATGCCATGAAGCCCAAGGCCTGCAGTACTTTCCTTGCTGTTAGTTTGTTCTGCTTTGTTAATGCCAAGAAGTAAAGAGGAAGTTGTTCTTGTTTTTCTGCAGTTAGGAATGCCATCTGTTTTACTGTGTCCAATTCTGCACCCAAGAATGTTCTTGTTTGGGATGGTATCAGTCTTGACTTTTTTAAATTGACTGTGTATCCCAGGGCTTGTAGTAAGCAAATGACTCTTTGTAAGTCTTGTGTCAGCTTGCTTTTGTTGTCCGCTTGTATCAGGCAGTCGTCCAGGTATGGATAAATTTGGATTCCCTGAAGCCTGCAATGAGCGATTACTGATGCCAGGCATTTCGTGAACACTCTGGGCGCAGTAGATAAGCCAAAGGGCAATGCTGAGAATTGATAATGCTCTGATCCTGCAAGAAATCTGAGGTATCTTCTGCAAATTGGTCGTATGGGGACGTGCAGGTATGCCTCCTTGAGATCTAGAGTTACCAGCCAATACTCCTTGCCCAGCATGGGAAGAAGTTGCTGTAGGGTCAGCATTTTGAATTTTGGAACAATGATGAATGTGTTTAAAGCGGACAGGTCGAGAATAGGTCTCCAACTTTTCTCTTTTCTTGGTACTAGGAAGAGTCTGGAGTAAAATCCCTTGCCCTGTTCTGTAGGTGGTACCCTTTCCACAGCTCTCATCTTTGTTAATTGAGCTATTTGTTTTAGGGCTTCTGTCTTTTGATTTGGTGGTAGGTTTGGCATTCCTCTTTTTACTGGTAAGGTGTGGAAATGAAACCTGTAGCCTTGGTCTATAGTTTGCAAAATCCACTTGTCTCTTGTGATATAGTGCCAGTTTTCTGAAAATAAGGCTAACTTTCTGCCTAAGGGTGCTGCTATTTGTTCCCTGGTAGGCGGTGTCAGAGCCAAGTCACTGTGATTGTCCTGTTGCAGTGGTAGTGGTTGTATCTGTGCCTCGTTGGTTATTGCCTTGCCACTGGCGTCCCCTGTAGGCACCTCCTCTGGATTGATTTCTGCCTCTGGAACGTCTATTCCTGCCGCTCTGATTTTTAGAGGAGTCTGGAAAGGACCAATTTTTGGAAGGCCAGTTCCTGCTGAACCTTGGGGGCTGAACCTGTAAGAAATCTTTAACTGTTTGTACAGATTTTGCCTTCTCTTCCATTTTCTTCATTACTTGTTGGGCAGGAGAACCAAATAGACTGACCTTATCCATAGGAGCATCTAATAGCTTTGCTTTAACATGATCCGGCAAGACCTGTTCTTTCAACCATGCATGCCTTCTTATAACTGTGCCAGTCATGGCTGATCTAAATGAAGCCTCCAGTGCATCATAGCCACATTTTAAAGAATGGTTACTAACCTGCTGAATGTGATTCACCATTTCTAGAACATATTTCTTATCTAAGGAATCATCAGAGGACAGTTTCTTAGTTAACTGATCAAGCATAAACTCTTGGTATTGGATCATATGAAACTGACAGTTCAGAGCTCTAGCTGAGAGAGTAGCAGAGGTGTAAACTTTTTTACCCCATCTCTCTAAGGACCTGGATTCCCTATCAGAAGGGAGAGGGTTTTTTGTTGAGGTCGAAGCTACTGCCTTAGGCCCCTGGGAGATAGTCTCAGGATCTGCAAAAGGAGCCTTGTATAAGTGGTGATGAGTGTCCGGTACCCTGTAAAACCTATCGGGCTTAGCAGGGGCTGGAGGTAAAGTATCAGGAGCAGTGCAAACATCATTAAATGCATCATCCACAACAGGAAGAACTGGAGGTATAGCTAAGGGCCTATGTTGCGGTAAATGTAAAAAGGTCCTAAGCCTTTTTCTTGAATCTGAGAAATCTTGTCCCTGCCATTGGAATTGCTCTCTCATGGCATGTAAGGTTTCTCCAAAGGAAAATTCCTCTGGTGGAGAGGCAGAAGGAATAGATTTCTTCAGCATCAGAATCTTCATAAGTAGAAAGAGGAGCCTCTGGATGGTCTGTATTGTCTGAAACATCAGAAGAGTCATCTGAAGACACTGGCTCAGGGGGCTCTGCTCTAGGTCTCTTTTCTGGAGGTTGAGAGGCCCTGTCTGGGTGAGATTGGCATCCCCTTATTAAAGAGATGAGATCCTCTGCCAGAGTAAGCATTTGGGAACTGGAACTGGGCCTGTGAGAGGGGGGCTTAAGAGGCACAGACTTAGCAGTTTTGGCTGCTTTGGCCCTGGCAAAGGCCTTTATAGACATGGCTGCAGGAGGCCTAGCAGCACCACGTGCTGGGGTAGAGACATCCAAAGGGATGGTGTCCGATAATTCTAGAGAAACCACATTAGTAGGCAAAACTTCAGAGGCCAATCCAGGCATTTCGTGAATACTCTGGGCGCAGTAGATAAGCCAAAGGGCAATGCTGAGAATTGATAATGCTCTGATCCTGCAAGAAATCTGAGGTATCTTCTGCAAATTGGTCTTATGGGGACGTGCAGGTATGCCTCCTTGAGATCTAGAGTTACCAGCCAAGACTCCTTGCCCAGCATGGGAAGAAGCTGCTGTAGGGTCAGCATTTTGAATTTTGGAACAATGAGGAATGTGCTTAAAGCGGATAGGTCTAGAATAGGCCTCCATTTGTTTTCTTTTCTTGGTACCAGGAAGAGTCTGGAGTAAAATCCCTTCCCTTGCTCCATAGATGGTACCTTTTTCACAGCTCTCATTCTTAATAATTGAGATATTTGTTTTAGAGCTTCTGTCTGTTGAGTAGGTGGAAGGTTTGGCATTCCTCTCTTTCCTGGTAGAGTATGGAAATGGAACCTGTAACCTTGGTCTATAGTTTGCAAAATCCATTTTTCTCTTGTAATGCAGTGCCAGTTTCTTGAAAATAAGGTTAGCTTTCCGCCTAAGGGTGCTTCTAGTTGTTCCCTGGTAGGCGGTGCCACCGCCACGTCACTGTGATTGAGTTGTTGTAGTGGTGGTGGCTGTATCCGTGCCTCGTTGGTTGTTACCCTGCCATTGGCGACCCCTGTAGGCACCCCTGGATTGGTTTCTGCCTCTAGAGCGCCTATTCCTGCCTCTTTGTGCCTTAGAGGAGTCCGGAAAGGACCAATTCTTGGAGGGCCAGTTCCTGCTAAACCTTGGAGGTTGAACTTGTAAGAAATCTTTCACTGTTTGCACAGATTTTGCTTTCTCTTCCATCTTTTTTAGTACCTGCTGTGCAGGGGAACCAAATAAACTGACCTTGTCCATAGGTGCATCCAAAAGCTTAGATTTGACGTGTTCTGGTAATGCCTGTTCTTTCAACCATGCATGCCTCCTGATAACTGTGCCAGTCATGGCTGATCTAAAGGAAGCCTCCAGTGCATCATAGCCACATTTTAAAGAATGGTTACTAACCTGCTGTATATTATGTACCATTTCTTGAACATACTTTTTATCTAAAGATTCTTCAGAGGACAGCTTTTTAGTCAACTGGTCAAGCATAAACTCTTGATATTGAAGCATATGAAATTGGCAGTTCAAAGCTCTAGCTGATAAAGTAGCAGAGGTGTAAACTTTTTTACCCCATCTCTCTAAGGACCTGGATTCCCTCTCAGAGGGGAGGGGGTTTTTAGAAGAAGTAGCTGCTACAGCTTTAGGACCCTGGGAGATAGTCTCTGGATCCGCAAAAGGAGCCTTATATAAGTAGTGATGAGTGTCCGGGACCCTGTAGTACCTATCGGGCTTAGCAGGAGCCTGAGGTAAAGAATCAGGAGCAGAGCAAGCATCATTAAATGCATCATCAACAACAGGGAGAACTGGAGGTATAGCTAAAGGCCTATGCTGTGGCAAATGTAGAAAGGTCCTAAGCCTTTTTCTAGAGTCTGAGAAATCTTGGCCCTGCCACTGAAATTGTTCCCTCATAGCATGCAAGGTTTCCCCAAAGGAAAATTCCTCAGGAGGAGAGGTTGAAGGGATGGACTCCTCAGCATCAGAGTCTTCGTAAGGAGAATAAGAAGCCTCCGGAGGGTCTGTATGTTCTGAGTCATCAGAGGAATCATCTGAGGATACTGGCTCAGGGGGCTCTGCTCTAGGCCTCTTTTCTGGAGGAGGGAGAGAGACCCTGTCTGGATGAGGCTGGGCTCCACGAATTAAAGAGATGAGATCCTCAGCCAAAGAAAGCATATGGGAGCTGGTGCTGGGCCTGTGAGAGGGGGGGGCTTGGCAGGCACAGGTTTTGATGCTTTGGCTGCTTTAGCCCTGGCAAAGGCCTTAATAGACATGGCTGGAGGAGGCCTAGCAGCTCCACGTGCAGGGGTAGAGATATCCAGGGGAATGGTGTCTGATAAATCCTGTGAAACCGCAACAGAAGGTTGGGTTTCAGAAGCCGTTTCTACCAGGGTAGAAGAGGCCTCGGTAGAAGGCAAGATATCGGCTGAAGAAAGAACTGCTTGCTCGGTTTCGGCCGAAACAGAGACACTCGTGGTTTGCTTAACCGCGGTTTCGGCCGAAACCGCGGACCGCGAGTGTCGGTCCTTTCTTTCGTTTTGGTTATTTGTGTAGTCGGAGGATCCGACGGCATAATGTAGGCAAAATCGGAGCCGAAAATCTGCTCAGCAAAGTCCGACCGACGTCTAAGCATCCGTCGGTTAAAAGAAGCACAGGCTAGACAAGCTGCTACGTCGTGGTCTGGGCCTAAACAATGTATGCAATAGGAGTGGAAATCTTTATGAGGTATTTGTTTCCCACAAGATAAACAGTTATTAACTTTCTCTGACATCGGCTGAGGCAAGAAAGATTCCCCAACGGGGTACTTAGCTTTATAGAAGTCTTCGAAGTAGTATTCGGTAGTAGTAATCTCTGGATCTGACTGACCGGCACTTGCGAACAGCTTCTGCTTCGGGCATCACGCGGCAAGAAAGACTGGGGAAAATGGCGTCGGCTGATGCCTTTATACCCGAATAACTGCCGCAGTGACGTCGGGAGAAGTGCGACACCAGCCGAAGCCAGACCCAGACTTTGGAATCCGGCCGACCGAAGGGCTGCCTGACGACAGGACAACCCATTTGTAAAGACTGCAGATGCATCCTTGAAGGACATCCCATATGTTATGACTGCAGATGCATCCTTGAAGGACATCAAGGACATTCTTCAACATCTGGCATTTGTAAAAAGGCTTCTAACATGCCTAGGGTACACAATAAACGAAAAGAAATCACAACTGGTACCCTCTTAAAAGATTACATTCCTGGGTGCAAGCTGGAATATAACTGCCCAGATAGCTTACCTTATGCCAGACAAGCAAAGGGAACTGACTGTTTACTTCAAACAGATAGCAACAAAAACCCAGTTATCTGCAAGACAAATTCTGCAGGCTTTGGGGTTCATGGCATCCTGCATTCTACTAATTCCATATGCAAGACTGCATATGAGGAAACTACAGTGGTATCTAAAAAGTTTATGGAGTCAACATTGTCACAGTCTACAACAGGAGTTTCTTTGGTGGGCAGAGACATGTCGCCAGAACATGGGACGGTCTTTCACTCTACCCCCTGCCACCCAAACCCTAACTACAGACACATCAGACTATGCTTGGGGGGGGCCCACCTGGCGGGGAGATGCACTCAGGGTATATGGAGCCCAAAACAAATGCATCTGCATATCAACCAGAAAGAGATGTTAGCTGTTCACAATGCCCTGACAACCTTCAAGGACTTACTTCATCTAGGACAACTACTGATAAAGACGGACAACAGCATGGTTATGTTGTACATAAACAAGCAGGGGGGTACACATTCCTACCCCCTTTGCAGACTAGCCATGGCACTGTGGGACACAGCCTTGACTTACCAAGTACATCTTCAAGCTCAATTCCTGCCAGGAAAACAAAATACTCTGGCAGACGACCTAAGAAGAAATCTTATGGAACCTCACGAGTGGAAACTGGATCCACAAGTCATCAGCATGATAACAGAGAAATGGGGGAGTCCGGACACAGATCTATTTGCCTCTCCCCAAAATTATCAACTGGACAAATTCTGCACAAGGACTTACCACAGAAAAGCATGGAAAGTGGATGCCCTATCCTTCAGTTGGAAAAACCTATCAGTCTACGCCTTTCCTCCTCTGCCTCTTCTTCCCAAGGTCTTACTCAAGGTCAGACAGGAAAACCCAAAAATGATCCTAATTGCCCTGGACTGGCCTTGCCAGCACTGATACCCAATTCTAAGGAATATGGCTCAACTCCCTCCTTGGTACTTGCCTCAAATACATCATCTACTATCTCAGCAGAGCAATCAAATTCAGCACAATCAGCTCCAAACTCTGAACCTGGCAGCATGGCTGATCATGTAATTATTCAAACACCACCTTCTCAGTAAATCTGTGATGATGTCATTTTGGAAGCCAGAAGGCCTAGTACTAGAAAATCTTATGCTGATAAATGGAAGAGATTCTGTGCTTGGAACCAAGCACATGGGACAGACACAGAAAAGCCAAATATTCCTCAGATTTTACAATACTTGACTGAGATGCTTGACAAGGGCCTATCTTTTTCATCAATAAAAAAAAATCCCTCTGCCATCTCGGCTCATTACCACACAGAGCCTCCCGTCTTTTCTCATCCTCTGCTAAAACAGTACCTTAGAGGGGCCAAAAATTTAAAGCCTCCCAGAAGATCACCAACTCCTGCATGGGACTTCAATTTTGTGTTGGAAAAGCTCACACTGCCTCCATTTGAACCAGCAGCTACTGCGGATATAAATTTTTTATCTTGGAAAACAGCTTTCCTTCTGGCAATCACTTCAGCAAGAAGGGTTTTAGAACTACAGGCCCTCATGACTGTGGAGCCTTTTTCCTCAGGAACAATCCTTCATTTATGCCTAAGGTGGTATCCAGTGTGGCTCTTAACCAAACTATTCACCTGCCAACTTTTTACCCAAATCCGCAGAACAAGGGGGGAGCGGATTCTGCATTCATTGGACGTACACAGACAACTAAGATTCTACTTAAACAGGACCAAATCTTTAAGAAAGTCTGAGCAGCTACTGGTGGCATTTGCTGCAGGATCAGAGGGGTAAGCTATTTCAAAGCAGACTATTTCAAAGTGGATAAGCCGCTGCATTCGTTTCTGCTACTTGCATCATGGTAAACTGGTGCCCAAGGGAATCAGGTCACACTCCACCAGGGCTGCATCTACCTCAGCAGCTTTTCTCAGAGGTGTACCAACCAAAGACATTCTAGAAGCGGCTACTTGGAGCTCGGTTCATTCTTTTACAAAGCATTATCATTTGCCTCTCTTCTCTAAGTCCAGGGCAGGCTTTTGTTCTGCAGGGCCTTATAGCCGCTCCTAATGCTATTTAGTTCCAGCCTCCCAAACGTAGCTTTGGGAATCTACCCAAACATAATGACTGCAACAGTAAAACACGAAGAACATAGTACAGTTGTGTACACTTACCATAAATGTAGATGCTTGAGTGTATTCACTGTTGCAGTCCGGGTTTACTGACATCGGTAAGGAGCAAGAAAAAAAGTTTCCCCAACAGGGTACTTAGCTTTAATTGAAGACTTCGGTTCTGAAACTCGAATGCGAAAATTTCAGGAGTCGGCCGACCGGCATTTGTGAACCGCTTCTGCTTCGGGCACCACGCGGCAAGAAAAACTGAAGAAAATGGTATCGGCTGCATGTTTTATACCCCCGACGACCTGACGTCATGGAAGAGGAGACAGAAACGACGCAGGACCCAAGACTTTAATATTCAGGCCGACTGAGGGCAACCTGCCAGCAGATTACCCAAATGTAATGACTGCAACAGTGAAACACGAAGAACACAGGCCCCTCTGGGACTTTTTGAACCACATCTTACCTCCCCCATTTGACCTTTGTGGAATGTTCGAGAGGGGATGGTAAAACGCACTCCCACGGCAGAGAGAGTCTTTCCTTCCTGTTCACACAGAGTGAGTGTATCTTTCACTTTGGAACCAAACAAGGAGGAACCATCAAATGGGGCATTGGTGAAGGTTGACTTGAATGGATCCGCAAAATTACACAAGCGCATCCAGGAGTGGCGCCTAAGGGCAACTCCTGAACCCGCTGCTCGGCTCGCTCCATCAGCCGCATGAGATATGAGCTGCATGGAGGAGTTAACTATGGAATTTAGGGTGGATAACTGAGCAGAGATCCTATCCTTGACTCCCTCAGGACAAGCACCCTGTATGGAAACTCCTAACTCCTTGAGGAGATCCCTCTGCAACCTCGTGAAATGGGTAAGATAGTTCAGGGATCGAAGTGTAAAGGCCGCTGAACTAAATACGCGCTTCCCAAATCTGTCCAATCTGTCAAGACTCCTTGTTTGGCGGATGTACAGAGGAAGAAGTCTCCGCCAACTCCTCCTTTGTGGCTGCCGCCACCACCTTGGCATCGACGGGAACGCCCTTAGACAAGAATTCTTTTCCAGGAGGGGCACACAGGAACTTATCTGGTCTTCTAGGTACTGGCTCCATGGCATCGGGAGTATCCCACACCTTCCGACTAACCAGATCCATTAGCTCGTCGAAAGGTGGAGACACCCAAGAGGCAGAGGGTTGAGACCCGAAAGCCTTCAGGTACATGGATTCCTCATCAGAAGGGTTGACAGTGGGCCTGTCGGACCTCTGTTTAAGTATCTGTAGAATGTCCACAAAGGAGACCTCATCAGAGGACGACTTAGGGGACCCCTCCAACTCATCCAGGTCAGTGTCCGATGTCAGAGATTCATCCTGGGAGTCAATATGCTTCCTCTTGCATACTGTCTTCCACGGGGGCTCCTCAAAAGGACCTTATGGGGATGCCCCGGAAGAGTGGAGGCCACCAGCCGGTGGCTCCTGAGGCTGTGTGTCTCTGCTGTCTCCGGAGAGAGTAGGGACTGAGACCGAAGTGGGAGCCCTGGGGGGAAGAGTGCTTGTACCACTGGCAGGGGCTGTAGATTGTGACAGCACATTCCTCATCACCTCAAAAGCAGATCTTTCTGGCTCTGAAGACCGTCCACGCTCCGAAGAGACAAAGGACGGTGCTGGAGCCAGAGCCATCGGCTCTGAGATAGATGCAGGGACAGAGCTCACCCTGGTAGACGCACCAAGAGGAAGGCTTGGAACTGACGAAGATAGATTCAAAACCTCCCCTCGGTGCTGACAGAAGAGCTTCAGTCCCTGGACATGAAGGATGGGGCTGAACGTGTCGGAGCCGAACTCGGCTCTAATGCAACAGCAAGGGAAGCCGGAACCGAGGGTTCCTCCGTTGGTAACAAGCACTCCTGCTCCGAAAACCCAACATGGCTCGGAGGAGGAATCACGGATGGAGATAAGACTGGTTCGAGTGGCTCCGAGACCGACTGGGTCGGAGCCAACAAAAATTTAGGCAGGGCAGATGACTTAAGGAGTCTCAGTACTACCCTCTCCACATCTTCTGCCGAAAGACTCCTGGAAGACCTGGAAGATAAGGTTGGGGATCTCGACCTAGCAGGCACTGGAGATTTGACCATCACAGAGACCGGTCGGTATTCTACAGACCAGCTCCGAGAAGCGGAGTCAACTATTAGTAAGGATTCAGCAGTCGGCACCGAAGTATCTGTGACCGCCTCCAAAACGACAGTGCTCTCCTTCGGTTCCGAAGACTGAGGAGTCGAGGAGGCAGGTTTTATTAATTTGGCAGGTGGCTCCGAAACAGTAGCCTGTGCCGGAGAAGGCCTGTTTGCACCTTTAGATTTTGAGTCAGCTCTTGACTTAGAAGACTTAGACGAGGAAGCCAAAGAACCAGACAAAGCTTCCTCGAAGGTTGGCTTCAAAAGACCCCCGAGTATCAGTTTGTTATTTCTCTCCTGCAACACTCTAGGAGAGAAAGCATGACAAAACAAACATGATTCTTGCAAATGGATGGCTCCCAACCAGTAGATACAGCTACTGTGGCCATCAGTCAAAGACATTTTCTGGGAGCACTTCATACATTTTTTAAACCCAGAGGGATTGTGCTCTTTGCTATCCTTAGACATTGAAAACCCACAAGCAATCAAAGGGAAAAAAGGAAAGAGAAGAAGATGACTGAGGACTAGGTCCTCTAAAACGTGTCTAGCCCTACAGACGAAAAAAAAACACGAGGACTAGGTCCTCTAAGTTAAATGGGCCTAGCCTGGTGTAAGATAGAAACCTAGATTTTCCACTAAACACTAGCTAGAGTCAGTCACACAGGAGATTATTTTAAACAAATTACAATGGAAGCAACATGAGGACTAGGTCCTCTAAGTTAAATGGGCCTTGCCCTGTGAAGCAAAAAGGCAACACACACTCTCTCTCACACACACACACACACACACACACACACACACACACACACACACTTGCTCAAGGATAGCAATTAACAAGAATAAGAAATGACTACTTTAGCGGATCCCCGCTAAAGACCACCAGTCAACAATAATAGCTTGACAGGAAATAATCAATAGGAGCCCCTATTGATTAACAACGGCGAACTCGCCAACTAATACTCTAGACAAGAAAAAAAAAGGCAAGTTCGTCTAACTACTGAATTCATGAGACTACTAAACTTGTTAAACAAAGCCACAAGGCAATTTAGGTAAATCCTAACTGTAAATAACAGGAAGAAGAGAAAAGTACAGTTGTGTACCTATCATAAATGTAGATGTTCGAGTGTATTCACTGTTGCAGTCATTACAATTGAGTTATCCTGCTGGCAGGCTACCTGCAGTTGGCCCGAGTTCCAAAGTCTGGGTCCAGCGTCGGTTGCTGTCGCCTCCTCCCTGACATCAGTGCGCCAGGGGTATAAAAGATGCAGTCGACACCATTTTCTTCAGTTTTTCTTGCCCTAGATGCCAGGTGCCCCTAAAAAGGTAGGCTAAATTATGCCAATAAGCATGAATACACAAAAAAAAAATTTTCCCTCCTCTACAAGCAAATACACCACATAGGTTGTATAGAATAGAGAAGTACAGATAAGTCCCAGCAAGGAAAAGGGGGATGGTGGGTGGGTAACCTGGACTGCAACAGTGAATACACTTGAACATCTAGATTTATAGTATGTACGCAACTGTACTATGTTCATCGTGTTTCACTGTTGCAGTCATTAGGTTGAATCCCAAAGCTAAGGTTGGGAGGCTGGCTACAGAGGATTAGGAGAGGCTATCAGGCCCTGCAGAACTGCAGTGGCAAAGCCTGCCCTGGATTTAGAGTAGAGAGGCAAGTGATAGTGCCTTGTAAAAGTATGCACTGAACTCCAAGTTGCAGCCTCTAAGATGTCTTTGGTTGGTACTCCTCTGAGGAAGGCTGCTGCTCTGGTTGAATGTGGCCTAATGCCCTTAGGCACTGATTTGCCATGCAGTTAATAGCAGAAACGAATGCAGTGGCCTATCCACTTTAAAATAGTCTGTTTTGAGATAGGCTTTCCTTGTGGTCCTGCAGCATATGCCACTAGAAGTTGTTCAGTCTGTCTGAAAGCTTTGGTTCTATCCAAGTAGAAGCGTAGCTGCCTGTGAATGTCCAAAGAATGCAGAAGTCTCTCACCCTTATTCTGTGTGTTTGGGTAAAAGGCAGGCAAATTAATAGTTTGGTTAAGGGCCACATTGGACACTACCTTAGGCATAAATGTAGGGTTTGTCCTTAGAGAAACCCTGTCAGAATGGAAAATGATAAAAGGTTCCACAGCCATGAGTGCCTGTAACTCTGAGACTCGTCTAGCGGAGGTTATTGCTAGGAGCAGAGTAGTTTTCCAGGATAAGAATTTTATATCAGCTGCAGAGGCTGGCTCAAACGGAGGCAGTGTGAGTTTTTCCAAGACAAAGTTGAGGTCCCAAGCAGGTATTGGTGCTCTCCTTGGAGGTCTTATGTTTTTGGCTCCTCTGAGGTACTGCCTTAGCAATGGATGAGAAAAAATAGGTGGTTCTGTATTGTAATGAGTTGAAATGGCACAGGCATGAATTTTAATTGATGAAAAGGCAAGGCCTTTATCCAGCATCTCAGTTAAGTATCGCAAAATCTGAGGAATACTTGGAACAGTCGTGTCATACCTAGTGCCTGGTTCCAAGCACAGAATCTCTTCCATTTGTCTGCATAAGATTTTCTGGTGCTAGGCCTCCTGACCTCCAAAATAACATCCATTACTGCTTTAGAGAGAGGTGCGTCTTGAATGGCTACATTATCCGCCATGCTGCCAGGTTTAAGGTCCTGAGTTGGCTATGCAGTATCTGACTGTCTTGTTGGGTCAATAAGTGAGGAATTTGAGGTAATGTCCAAGCTGGGCATTGAGACAAGCTCTTTAGGATTGGGTACCAGTGCTGGCGGGGCCAGTCTGGGGCAATCAGTATCATTTTTGGCCTCTCTTGTATGACCTTGAGGAGTACCTTGGGGAGGAGAGGCAGAGGAGGAAAGAAATATACTGTTAGGTTTTTCCAGCTGAAAGACAGAGCATCCACTTTCCATGCTTGCTTGTGATAAGTCCTTGTGCAGAATCTTTGCAACTGGCAGTTGTGAGGGGAGGCAAATAGGTCTATGTCCGGGCATCCCCAGTTCCTTGTTATCATGCTGAAGACTTGTGGATCCAATTTCCACTCATGGGGATTCATTAGGTTTCTGCTTAGTTCATCTGCCAGAGTATTTACCCTTCCTGGCAGGAATTGTGCTTGCAGATGTACTTGGTAAGTCAGTGCTGTGTCCCACAAGTTCATGGCTAGTCATGCGTGCCGCTCTGCTTGTTTATGTACCACATGACTGTAGTATTGTCCGTCTTTATCAGTAGTTGTCCTGGATGAAGTTGACCCTTGAAGGCTGTCAGGGCATTCTGAACAGCTAGCATTTCTTTTTGATTGATATGTACATGCATTTGACTTGCGGACCATGTGCCCTGAATACATCTTCCTGCCATATGCGCCCCCCCAGGCATAATCTGATGCATCTGTTGTCAATGTCTGCCTGGCTGTGGGTAAGGTGAATGGCTGTCCCGTGTTGAGGTGACAGGCTCTTGCCCACCATCGAAACTCCTGTTGCAGGCAGGGAATGAGGGTAATTATTGTTTCCAGGCTGTGGCAATGTTGAGTCCAAACACTTTTCAGATACCATTGAAGTTTCCTCATATGCAGTCTTGCATATGGAATTAGCAGTATGCAGGATGCCATGAAGCCCAAAGCCTGCAGAATTTTTCTTGCAGATAACTGGGTCTTTGCTGCCAACATTTTGAAATAAGTAGTCAGTTGCCTGTGTTTGTCTGGTGTGAGATAAGCCATCTGGGCAGTTGTATTTAAGCTTTCACCCTGGAATATTATATCTGGAGAGGGTACGAGCTTTGATTTATTTTTGTTTACTGTGTACCATAGACCTGTTAGTAATCTTTTTACAAACGCCAGATGCTGTAGTAGGATGTCATTCTCTGCTTGAATAAGGCAGTTGTCCAAGTAAGGATATATTTGTATTCCTCTTTGTCTGCAAAATGTAATTACTGGTGCCAGGCATTTTGTGAAGATCCTGGGCGCAGTAGATAAGCCAAAGGGCAGCGCAGAGAATTGGTAGTGCATTGAGCCAGCTATAAATCTGAGGTATCTTCTGCATGACTGTCTGATTGGGACATGCAGGTATGCCTCTTTTAGGTCTAAAGTCACAAGCCAAGCCTTCTTGCCCAGCATGGGCAGAAGCAGCTGCAGAGTTAACATTTTTAATTTTGGAATATCCAGGAATGTGTTTAGGACAGACAGGTCCAGTTATTGGTCTCCAGGCTTTGTCCTTTCTGGGTACCAAGAATAGCCTTGAGTAAAATCCTTGTCCCTGCTCTTGCTATGGTACTTGCTGAATGGCTCTCATGTCCATGAGGGATGAAACTTGCTTTTATGCCTCTGCCCATTGATTACATGGCAGGCCTGGCATACCATTTGGCCTTGGCAGGGTGTGAAAGTGGAACCTGTAGCCTTGAGATTTGATATTTAAGACCCATTTGTCCTGGGTGATCATGTGCCAATTTTGGGAAAAAAGTGCTAGCCCCCCCCCCAAAGGAGCTGCCAGAAGATAAGTGCTTGGTGCTGGCAGGGGAAAGTCATTGAGACTGTTTTCTGTATGGCTGTGATTTTTCCTCTCCGCTTTTGGAGGTAGAAGCACACCATTGTTTAGGCCTGTATGAGCCTTGGGACTGTGATCTGCCTCTGGGGCGTCTGTATCTGCCTCTTTGTGGCCTGTCTGACACTGGAAAGGACCAATTTCTTTGCAGGCCGGTTCCTGCTAAATCTGGGAGACTGTACCTGTAAGAAATCATTCATTGTTTGCATAGATTTAGCTTTGTCCTCCATTTTCTTTAACACCTCTTCTGATTTAACACCAAACAAGGAATTATGTTGTAATGGAGCATCTAAAAGCTTTGCTTTAACATGATCGGGCAGATTCTGTTCTTTTAACCAAGCATGCCTCCTAATGACAGAACCTGTAACTGTGGCCCTACAGGAGGCCACTAGAGAATCAAAACCACATTGCTAAGTATGCTTTCCCACTTGTTCAGCTGCATGCAATAAATAGTACAGTTTTCTACCTACCATAAACGTAGATGTTCGAGTGTAAACACTGCTGCAGTCATTACACTTGGGTTATCCTGCCGTCAGGCAGTTCCCCAGTCGGCCTGAGTTCCAAAGTCGTGGTCCGGCGTCGGTTGCTGTCGCCTCCTCCCTGACGTCAGTGCGACAGGGGTATATAAGATGCAGCCGACGCCATTTTCTTCAGTTTTTCTTGCCCCAGATGTCAGGTGCCTCCAAATAGGTAGGCAATTCAAATTGCTAGTAAAATATACAAAAGAAAAGCAAACAACCAATTTTAGTTACCAGCAAATACTCCCCACAGGTAGTAAAGGGTAGATGACCTAGATACGTAGCAGAAAGTAATAAGGGAAGGAGGAAGGGTAACCTGGACTGCAGCAGTGTTTACACTCGAACATCTACATTTATGGTAGGTACAAAACTGTACTATGTTCATTGTGTTACTCTGCTGCAGTTATTACACTTGGGTGGAATCCCAAAGCTGAGGTAAGGAGGCTGGATCTATAAGGCATTAGGGGTGGCTATAAGGCCCTGCAGCACAGCAGTGGCGAAGCCAGCTCTGGATTTGGAATATAAAGGCAAATGGTAATGCTTGGTGAAGGTATGCACAGAACTCCATGTTCCTGCTTCCAAAATATCCTTGGTAGGTACTCCTCTGAGGTAGGCAGTTGAAGTGGCTGTTGCCCTGGTGGAGTGAGATCTAATGCTGCTAGGTACAGGTTTCCCGTGGTGAGTATAGCAGAAATGTATACAATGTCCTATCCATTTTGAAATAGTCTGTTTTGAAATGCTTTTCCCTGTGCTCCTGCAGCATATGCTACCAATAATTGCTCAGATTTTCTGAAAGCTTTGGTTTTGTCCAAGTAGAAGCGTAACTGCCTGTAAATGTCCAAAGAATGTAGTAGTCTCTCCCCTTTGTTCTGTGGTTTTGGATAAAAAGTTGGCAAGTGAATAGTTTGGTTTAGAGCCACACTTGATGCCACCTTTGGCATAAACGTAGGGTTAGTTCTTAAAGACACCTTGTCCTGGTGGAAGATGAGGAAAGGTTCCACTGCCATTAGTGCCTGTAATTCTGAAACTCTTCGTGCTGATGTTATTACCAGTAGCAGAGCAGTTTTCCAAGAGATCTATTTTAATTCTGCTGTGTTAGCTGGCTCAAAAGGAGGTAAAGTTAATTTTTCCAAAACAAAGTTGAGGTCCCAAGTTGGTGTAGGTGCTCTACAGGGCGGTGTTATGTTTTTAGCCCCTCTGAGGTACTGTTTGAGCAAAGGATTAGAAAAAATTGGTGGATCCGTGTTGTAATGAGCAGAAATGGCTGAGGCGTGGATTTTGATGTATGAGAAGAGGCCCTTGTCCAGCATCTCAGTTAAGTATTGAAGTATCTGAGGAATGGGCTGTGCGCTTGGTTCCAGGCACAGAATCTCTTCCATTTATCCGAGTAGGCTTTCCTGGTGCTAGGCCTTCTGGCCTCCAGAATGACATCCATAACAGCTTTGGAGAAAGGCACTGCTTGCTTGACTAAGGAATTTTCCATGCAGCCAGGTTTAAGGTCTTTAGCTGGCTGTGAAGTATCCAATTGTTGTGCTGTGTCAGCAACTGTGGGATTTTGAGGCAAAATCCAGGGAGGTTCTTGTGCCAAGTTCTTTAAGATTGGGTACCCTGCAATCAGGATCATCTTTGGCTCTTCTTGCCTGGCTTTTATGAGTATCTTTGGAAGGAGAGGTAAAGGAGGGAAAGCGTATACTTGCAGGTTTTTCCAGCTGAATGAGAGGGCATCCACTTTCCATGCTTGTGGATGGTAGCTCCTTGTGCAGAAATTCTGTAACTGGCAGTTCATTGGGGATGCAAACAGATCTATGTCCGGGCTCCACCATTTTTGTGTTATCATTCCGAATATTTGTGGGTTCAAGTCCCATTTGTGGGGGTCCATGATGTTTCTGCTTAGGTAGTCTGCCAGTGTGTTTTTCTCTCCTGGCAGGAATTGTGCTTGCAGATTAACTTGGTAGTCTAGAGCTGTGTTCCACAAGGTCATGGCTTGTCTGCAGAGGGGGTAGGAGTGTGTGCCCCCTTGCTTGTCTGCAGAGGGGGTAGGAGTGTGTGCCCCCTTGCTTGTTTATGTACCACATAACTGTGGTGTTGTCTGTCTTTAGTAGTAGTTGTCCTGGATGCAGCAGGTCCTTGAAAGCTATAATTGCATTTTGTACAGCTAGCATCTCTTTTTGATTGATGTGGAGATGTCTTTGCTCTGTGGGCCACTCGCCCCGAATACATTTTCCTGCCATGTGTGCTCCCTAGGCGTAATCCGATGCATCTGTTGTCAGTATTTGCCTGGCTGTGGGTTGAGTAAAAGGCTGTCCCTTGTTGAGGTGACAAGTTTCAGCCCACCATCGAAACTCCTGTTGAAGGCAAGGAATTAGTGGTATAACTGTTTCCAAATTTTGACAGTGCTGAGATCATGCACTCTTTAGGTAACATTGTAGTTTCCTCATATGCAGTCTGGCATATGGAATTAGTAGTATGCAAGATGCCATGTAGCCTAAGGCCTGCAGAATTTTTCTTGCAGGGAGTTGGGTCTTTGCTGCCATCAAATGAAAGTATTGAGTCAGTTGTCCTTGCTTGTCTGGTGTGAGATAAGCCATCTGGGCTGTTGTGTTCAAGCTGGTACCCAGGAATATTATCTGTTGTGAGGGCACTAGTTTTGATTTCTTTTCATTTACTGTGTACCCCAGGCAACTTAACTTTTTTACATACGCCAGATGCTTTAGAAGAATATCCTTGCTCTCTGCTTGAATCAGGCAGTCGTCCAGGTATGGATAAATTTGAATTCCTTTTTGCCTGCAAAATGCAATTACTGGTGCCAGGCACTTTGTGAAGACCATGGGCGTAGTAGATAAGCCAAAGGGCACTGCAGAGAATTGATAGTACATTGAACCAGCTAGAAATCTGAGGTATCTTCTGCAGTTTTGTCCGATAGGTACATGCAGGTATGCCTCCTTGAGGTCCAAAGTCACGAGCCAAGCTTTCTTGCCCAGCATGGGAAGAAGCTGCTGTAGTGTCAACATTTTGAATTTCGGAACATCCAGGTAAGTGTTTAGAGAAGAAAGGTCCAGAATGGGTCTCCAGGCTTTGTCCTTTCTGGGAACCAGAAAGAGTCTTGAGTAAAATCCTAGTCCTTGCTCCTGTGGTGGAACCTTTTGAATAGCTCTCATGTCCATGAGTGCTGTAATTTGCTTTTGAGCCTCTGCCCATTGATTTGGTGGCAGATTTGGCATTCCTTTTAACCTTAGCAGAGCGTGAAAAGTACAGTTTTGCACTTACCATAAATGTAGATGTTAAGAGTGGTTATGCTGCTGCAGTCATCACACTTCTTGGGTTATCCTGCCGTCAGGCGGTCCCGCAGTCGGCCTGAATTCCAAAGCCTTGTTCCGGCGTCGGTTGTCGTCGCTTCTTCCCTGACGTCAGTGCGGCAAGGGTATAAAAGAGGTAGCCGACGCCATTTTCTTCAGTTTTTCTTGCCCCAGATGTCAGGTGCCCCAAACTAAGAAGGCAAAATAAGAAGCTTGCAAAACATACCTTAGTGCAAAACAATGGTACTAGTTGTAAGCAAATACACCATATAGACATGCATCCCAAAAGGATGAAGTACATGGAGGTATAAGAAAAGCCTTGTTAGGTAGAGGGGATGGAGGGAGGGTAACTTGGACTGCAGCAGCATAACCACTCGAACATCTACATTTATGGTAGGTACAAAACTGTACTATGTTCATCGTGCTATGCTGCTGCAGTCATCACACTTAGGTAGAGTCCCAAAGCTATGGTTGGGTGGTAGGAGCTAAACTGGGTTAGGTGCAGCTAAGATGCCCTGCAGAAAGTACAGTTTTGTACCTACCATAAATGTAGATGTTTGAGTGCTAATACAGCTGCAGTAATCACATATGGGTTTTCTGCCGTCAGGCGGGTCCTCGGTCGGCCGAATTCCAAAGTCTAGGTCCGGCGTCGGTTGTTGTCGCTCTCTTTCCTGACGTCAGTGCGACAGGGGTATATAAGACACAGCCGATGCCATTTTCTTCAGTCTTTCTTGCCCCAGATGTCAGGTGCCCCCAGAAGGAAGGCAATACATAAATTATATATATATATATATATATATATATATATATATATATATATATATATATATATATATATATATATATATATAAAAAATCAAGCAATGCAATATAATCAAAAATCAGTAGTTGCAAGCAAATACACCATAGAAGGATAACCCAATCAGGTTGTATGAGGAGGTGTTAGCCACTAGGCCTTTACCAAGAGGGGAAGGAGGGAGGGAAACCTGTACTGCAGCTGTATTAGCACTAGAACATCTACATTTATGGTAGGTACAAAACTGTACTATGTTCATCGTGCATACAGCTGCAGTAATCACATATGGGTAGAATCCCAAAGCTACGCACAGGGTGGTAGGCACTAGGTGGAACTGGGAGCAGCCAGAATGCCCTGCAACACAGCAGGGGCAAAGCCTGCTCTAGTTTTGGAGTATAAAGGCAGGTAGTAGTGTTTTGTGAAGGTATGCACAGAACTCCAAGTGGCTGCCTCCAAAATATCTTTGGTAGGGACTCCTCTAAGGAAGGCTGTAGAGGTAGCTGTGGCCCTTGTGGAGTGGGATCGGATGCCTGTAGGAACAGGTTTGCCATGAAAGGAGTAACAAAACCGTATGCAGTGGCCTATCCATTTTGAAATTGTCTGTTTGGAAATTGGCTTCCCTTGAGCTCCTACAGCATAGGACACAAAAAGTTGTTCTGATTTCCTGAAAGGCTTTGTTCTGTCCAAATAGTAACGTAGCTGTCTATGGATGTCTAAGGAATGTAGCAGCCTTTCCCCTTTGTTTTGAGGATTGGGGTAAAAGGTAGGTAAGTGTATGGCTTGATTTAAAGCTACCCTGGATACCACTTTAAGCATAAATGACGGGTTGGTTCGAAGGGAAACCCTGTCCTGATGGAAGATGAGAAAGGGCTGCACAGCCATGAGGGCTTGTAGTTCCGAAACCCTACGAGCTGAGGTAATGGCCAGAAGGAAAGCTGTTTTCCAGGACAAATATTGCAAATCTGTTGAGGCAGCTGGTTCAAAGGGAGGCAATTTTAATTTTTCTAGAATGTAATTAAGATCCCAGGCTGGCACTGGTTGTTTCCTTGGTGGTCTTATATTCTTAGCCCCTCTGAGGAACTGTCTTAAAAGTGGGTGAGAGAATACGGGTGGATCCGTGTTGAATTCTGCAGAAATGTCTGAGGCATGGATTTTTATGGAGGAAAATTAAAGTCCACTGTTCAGCAGCTCAGCTAGATACTGTAATACCTGAGGCAAATTCAGTTTTCTAGGGTCCTGGCCTTTTTTCTCATTCCAAGAGCAAAACAGTTTCCATTTTGCGGAGTAAGCCTTTCTAGTAGATGGCCTTCTGGCCTCCAAAATGACATCCTGCACCTCTTTGGGGAGTAGGGTCTGTTGTGGTGTTAAGGAATTTTCCATGCAGCGAGATTGAGTGTTTTCAGCTGACTGTGAAGAGTTTTGTAGGTGTGCTGAGTCAGCAGAAGAGGCATTAGAGGTAGGGGCCAGGGAGGAGCATGTGTTAAGCTCCTCAGGAGTGGGTACCAGTGTTGTCTTGGCCAGTCTGGAGCGATCAGTATCATCTTCGGTCTGTCTTCTCTTGTTTTCAAGAGCACCTTGGGCAGAAGAGGCAGAGGTGGGAAAGCGTAAACTGTCCATGCTGTCCAACTGAATGAAAGGGCGTCCACACTGCAGGCCTTTGGATGAAAGGTCCTTGAACAAAACTTTTCCAATTGATGATTCCTGTGGGAGGCGAAGAGATCTATGTCTGGCCTCCCCCACGCCTGGATTATCTTTGTAAACACTTGAGGATGCAACTTCCATTCGTGTGGATCTGTCATATTTCTGCTTAGATTGTCTGCCAGCGTGTTTTCCAAGCCTGGAAAGTACTGCGCTTGAAGTTCGATTTGCCATTCCAGAGCCAAGTTCCAAAGTGTCATGGCTAGTCTGCACACGGGGTATGAATGTGTTCCTCCTTGTTTATGTACCACATTACTGTGGTGTTGTCTGTTCTTATCAATAATTGTCCTGGATGCAGGAGGTCCTTGAAATCTGTAATTGCATTTATCACTGCTAGCATTTCTTTTTGGTTGATGTGAAGGTGCTTTTCCTTTTGGGACCATTTGCCCTGAATGCACCTGTCTGTCATGTGCACCCCCCAGGCGTAATCTGAGGCGTCTGTTGTGATGACTTGATTTGCTTGAGGCTTGCAGAATGGGAGACCTGTGTTTGTTTGACATGCTTGGGCCCACCATAGAAATTCCTTTTGCAAACATGGAATTATTGGTATTATTGTTTCCAAACTGTGGCTGTGTTGAGACCATAGGTTTTTTAGGTACCATTGAAGTTTCCTCATATGCAACTTTGCACATGGGATTAAAAGAATGCAAGATGCCATGAAGCCCAGAGCCTGCAGGATTTTCCTTGCAGTAAGCCTGGTACAATTTGCTAGTGTTTTGAAGCACTGAGTTAGTTGCCCCTGTTTTTCTGGCGTAAGATAGGCCATCTGGGTGTTCGTGTCCAAGTTGGCACCCAGGAAAGTTATTTTCTGAGATGGTGTTAGCCTGGATTTCTCTTTGTTGATTGTGTATCCCAGAGAATTCAGTAACCGTGTTGCATAAGCCAGATGTTCCAGAAGTATGTGCTTGCTGTCCGCTTGGATCAGGCAGTCGTCCAAATAAGGGTAAATTTGTATCCCTTGAAGTCTGCAGTAGGCAATTACTGATGCCAGGCATTTCGTGAATACTCTGGGCGCAGTAGATAAGCCAAAGGGCAATGCAGAGAATTGATAGTGCATTGAACCTGCAAGGGACAAAACGGTAGTCGGAGTCTCTGACGACATTTTATAATCAAAGGCTTTACCAAAAAAGTGTTGGGCGAACTCCGCCCGACGCTTAATAGTGCGTTTATTGAAAGTAGCGCAAAAGCAACAGCCCGAGACGTCGTGGTCTGGGCCTAAACAAGGTATGCAAAGGGAATGGAAATCCTTATGCGGTATTTGCTTCCCACAAGAAATACAATTGTTAACTTTTTCTGACATCGGTCTGAGGCAAGAAAAGTTTCCCCAATGGGGTACTTAGCTTTAATGAAGACTTCGGTTTCCAATTTTTCGTAAATTCAGGAGCTGGCCGACCGGCACTTGCGAACTGCTTCTGCTTCGGGCACCGCGCGGCAAAAAAGACTGGATAAAATGGCGTCGGCTGTGTCTTATATACCCCTGTCGCACTGACGTCAGGAAAGAGAGCGACAACAACCGACGCCGGACCTAGACTTTGGAATTTGGCCGACCGAGGACCCGCCTGACGGCAGAAAACCCATATGTGATTACTGCAGCTGTATGCACGATGAACATCTGCAGTGGCAAACCCAGCTCTGGTTTTTGAGTACAGAGGAAGGTGGTAGCGCTTGGTGAAGGTGTGCACTGAACTCCAGGTAGCTGCCTCCAGAATGTCCTTTGTTGGGACTCCTCGGAGGAAGGCTGCTGAGGTTGCTGTAGCCCTGGTAGAGTGAGACCTAATACTAGCAGGCACTGCTTTCCCGTGGTGTGAGTAGCAAAAGCGGATGCAATGTGCTATCCATTTGGAGATGGTTTGTTTTGAAATAGCCTTTCCTTCTGACCCTGGTGCATAGGATACAAGGAGTCGGTCAGATTTTCTGAAGGCCTTTGTCCTGTCCAAATAGTAACGTTACTGTCTGTGAATGCCCAAAGAGTGAAGGAGTCTTTCTCCTTTATTCTGTGGGTTTGGATAAAAGGTGGGCAAGTGTATGGTCTGATTGAGAGCCACACTGAATACTACCTTTGGCATGAAGGAAGGGTTGGTGCGTAAAGATACTCTGTCCTGATGGAAAATGATGAAAGGTTCCACTGCCATAAGTGCCTGCAGTTCTGAGACTCTGCGTGCTGAGATGATAGCCAGCAGCAGGGCTGTCTTCCATGACAAGTATTGAAGCTCTGCTGAAAAGGCTGGTTCGAAAGGAGGAAGTGTTAACTTTTCCAGAACAAAATTTAGATCCCAAGTTGGAGTAGGTGGTTTTCTGGGGGGTCTTATATTTTTTGCCCCTCTGAGAAACTGCCTTAGCAAAGGATGAGAGAAAATGGGAGGAACCATATTATATTGAGCTGAAATGGCTGAAGCATGGATCTTTATGGATGAAGAAAGGCCTTTGTGTAGCATCTCAGTTAGATATTGGAATATGTGCGGAATATTTGGGATGTCAGGATTTAGGTTTCTGGCCTGGCTCCATACACAAAATCTTTTCTATTTGTCCGAGTAAGTTTTTCTGGTGCTGGGCCTCCTGGCCTCCAAAATGACATTCTGGACGTCCTTTGAGAGAACTGTTTGATAATTTAAGGTATTTTCCATGCAGCTAGATTTAGGGTCCTTAGCTGACTGTGAAGGATCTGAGAGTTTTGTTGGGTTAACAGCAGAGGGAATTGAGGTAAGATCCATGGAGGGCTGTGAGTCAAGTTTCATAGTAGTGGGTACCAGTGTTGACGTGGCCAGTCCGGGGCAATGAGGATTATTTGTGGTCTCTCTGATCTTATTTTCAGTAATACCTGTGTGAGTAGAGGCAGAGGTGGGAAGGCGTAGACTGACAATGCTGTCCAACTGAATGATAGGGCATCCACTTTCCAGGCCAGAGGATGGCAAGTCCTTGTGCAAAATTTTTGTAGCTGGCAATTGTTGGTTGAGGCAAACAGATCTATGTTTGGTGTTCCTCACCTTTGAGTTATCATTGAGAATACTTGTGGGTGTAGTCTCCACTCGTGAGGGTCTGTCAAATTTCTGCTTAATTTGTCTGCCAAAATGTTTTCTTTTCCTGGCAGGAATTGTGCTTGCAGTTGTACTTGGTAAATTAATGTTGTGTTCCACAAGTCCATTGCCTGTCTGCATAGTGGGTAGGAGTGCGTCCCTCCTTGTTTGTTTATGTACCACATAACTGTGGTGGTGTCTGTCCTTATTAGAAGTTGTCCTGGATGCAAAAGGTCCTTGAAGGCTGTTAGTGCATTTTTTACAACTAGCATCTCCTTTTGATTGATGTGTAGTTGCCTTTGCTTTGCAGACCAGTGCATTTTTTACAGCTAGCATCTCCTTTTGACTGATGTGTAGTTGCCTTTGGTTTGCAGACCATTTGCCCTGTATGCATTGTCCTGCCATGTGTGCACCCCAGGCGTAGTCTGATGAATCTGTTGTCAAGGTTTGGTTTGGAGGAGGCGAGACAAAAGGAAGACCCTTGTTTGCTTGGCATGCTTGAGCCCACCATAGAAACTCTTTTTGAAGGCAGGGAATGAGAGTCATAGTTGCTTCGAGGCTGTGTCTGTGTTGGGACCATACACTTTTTAGGTACCATTGTAGTTTTCTCATATGCAGCCTTGCATATGCAATTAGTTGAATGCAGGATGCCATGTACCCCAATGCCTGCAGGAATTTCCTTGCAGTGAGCTGGGTAGAAGTTGCCATCTTTTTGAAGTACTGAGCCAGTTGTTTTTGTTTGTCTGGCGTGAGGTAAGCCATCTGGGCCGTTGTATTCAAGCTGGCACCCAGGAAAATTATTTCTTGTGAGGGTATTAGTTTTGACTTCTTTTTGTTTACTGTGTACCCTAGGCAACATAGCAACTTTGTTACAAATGCCAGATGCTGTAGTAGGATGTCTTTGCTGTCTGCTTGGATCAGGCAGTCGTCCAGATATGGATATATTTGTATTTCTCGCTGTCTGCAGTATGCAATTACTGATGCCAGGCATTTCGTGAATACTCTGGGCGCAGTAGATAAGCCAAAGGGCAATGCAGAGAATTGATAATGCATTGTGCCTGCCACAAATCTGAGGTATCTTCTGCAATCTTGTCTGATAGGGACATGCAGGTATGCCTCTTGGAGGTCCAACGTTACCAGCCAAGACTCCTTGCCCAGCATGGGAAGAAGCTGCTGTAGTGTGAGCATTTTGAATTTGGGAATGTCCAGGTACGTGTTTAGAATTGAAAGGTCTAAGATGGGTCTCCAGGCTTTGTCCTTTCTTGGTACTAGAAACAGTCTTGAGTAAAATCCTTGACCTTGCTCTTTTGCAGGTACCTTTTCAATTGCTTTCATGTTCATGAGAGCTGAAATTTGTTTTTGTGCCTCTGCCCATTGGTTTGTTGGCAGATCTGGCATATCTCTCATCCGTGGTAAAGTGTGAAAATGAAATCTGTAGCCTCGGGTAATAATATCCAGAACCCATTTGTCCTTGGTTATGATGTGCCAATTTTGTGGGAAAAGAGCCAGTTTTCCTCCTAGAGGTGCTGCATGGGCAATTTTGCTTGGCAGGCGAAGAGGAAAGTCATTGAGTTTGTTTTCTGAAGGGTTGAGATCTGTCGTCTCCCCCTCTTTGAGTTGTTGTTTGCCATTGTCTAGGCCTGAAGGAACCCTGTGCCTGGCCTCTGCTCCTAGGGTGTCTGTACCTGCCCCTTTGGGGTCTGTCTGAAGCAGGAAAGGACCAGTTTTTTGATGGCCAGTTTCTGCTGAAACGAGGAGGTTGTACCTGTAAAAAATCTTTAACTGTTTGCATTGATTTTGCCTTTTCTTCCATCTTCTTTAAAAATTCCTCTGCTTTGACACCAAATAATGCATCCTTTTGCAGTGGAGCATCCAGTAACCTTGTTTTGACATGCTCTGGTAAGGTCTGCTCTTTTAGCCAAGCATGTCTACGTATTACAGACCTGTGACTGCTGCTCTACATGAAGCCTCCAAAGAATCAAAACCACACTGCAAGGTATGTTTTCCCACTTGTTCTGCTGCATGCAACAAATCTAGCATCCCTTTGAAATCTAGTCGATCTGTTTGAGGGATCAATTTCTGTTTTAACTGAGTAAGCAAGTACTGCTGGTATTTAATCATGTGGAATTGGCAGTTTAATGCCCTCATGGCCAAAGTGGCAGAGGTATACACTTTTTTACCCCATCTTTCTAATGCCCTGGAATCTCTTTCCACAGGTAGTGGATTCTTAGCAGTAGAGGCCTTAACCCCTTTGGGACCCTTGGAAATGGTTTCTGGGTCGGCAGCAGGGTTTTTATATAAAAACTTGTGAGAGTCAGGGACTCGGTAGTATCTGTCTGGTTTAGGTGGTGCTGGAGGTAAGGAATCTGGATTTAGACTGGATTCAGTGTAGGCATCATCCAGAATGTCTAAAACAGGAGGAATGGCTAGGGGTCTATGCTGAGGCAAAAGAAGAAACTCACGGAGCCATTTCTTGGAGTCAGAGTAATCTTGTCCTTCCCAGTGGAAATGCTCTCTCATGGTGTGCAGGGTTTCCCCAAAAGAGAAGTCTTCAGGAGGGGAAACAGAGGGAATAGACTCCTCAGCATCTGAGTCTTCATAGAGAGGGAAGGGGTAGTCCTGTTCCTCAGAGTCTGCTGAGGAAATGGATTCCTGGTCAGAAGGAGGTAAGTCTTGCTCCAGTCTAGGCCTTTTGTCAGGAGGGGGCTGGGAACCTCTGATAAGGGTAATCGGGTCCTCCGCCATTTTGAGCATCTGTTTTTTTAGGCATAGGGGCCTGTATGGGAGTCTGTGGACCCGGTTTCTTAACCTTTGGAAGCTTAGCATATGACTTAACAGAAAGAGTCGTCGGTTTAAAGACGCCTTCTGAAACCGAAGGCCTGTCCATAGTCCCCGGATCGTCACCAGGGCTGGCGTCCGCGAGTTGAGGAGGAACCGGCTCCAGAGGCCCAGTAGATTCTGACTGAGAGGTAGTGGTATTTTCTAAATCTATGGTAGTCAGGGGCTGCGGAGGCGCCTCACTGAATACCGAAGATCTGGCGGCAGGCCTAACCGAGACCTCGGTATCCGGTTTAGGTCTAGGCTGCCGGTCTTTGTCCTTGCGGTTTTTAAACATAGGTAGTCGGAGGTTCCGATGGCATAATGTAGTTGAATTTTCTGCCAAAATAATGTTGGGCGGTATCTGCCTGATGACTAATAGTGCGTTTATTGAACCTAGCGCAAAACCGACAACCAGAAACTTCGTGGTCTGGGCCTAGGCAAGGAATACAATACGAATGAAAATCGTTATGAGGTATTTGCTTCCCACAAGAAATACAATTATTAACTTTGTCTGACATCGGTCTGAGGCAAGAAAAGTTTCCCCAATGGGGTACTTAGCTTTATAGAAGACGTCGGCTGAAATTCTGTTCGAAAACCTCAGGAGCTGGCCGACTGGCACTTGCGAACTGCTTCTGCTTCAGGCACCGCGCGGCAAGAAAGACAGAAGAAAATGGCGTCGGCTGCCTCTTTTATACCCCTGCCGCACCGACGTCAGGGAAGAAGCGACGACAACGGACGCCGGACCAAGGCTTTGGAATTCAGGCCGACTGCGGGACCACCTGACGGCAGGATAACCCAAGTGTGATGACTGCAGCAGCATAGCACGATGAACATGTGGAACCTGTAACCTTGAGATAACAATGTTGAGAACCCATTTGTCTTTGGTGATGCAATGCCAATTGTGATAGAAAAGTGCCAGTTTTCCTCCTAAGGGTGCTGACAAGAGAGAGCTGTTTGGCAGCTGTAGTGGAAAGCCATTGAGGCTATTTTTTATAAGGTTGAGGCCTGTCTTCCCCTTCTTTCTTACCTGGTGTACCCCACTGTCGAGGCCTGTAAGGGCCTTGTGCCTGACCTCTACCTCTTGGACATCTATATCTGCCCCTTTGAGGTCTGTCTGTGACTGGAAAGGACCAATTCTTTGTTGGCCAATTTCTGCTAAAACGAGGAGGCTGAACCTGTAAGAAATCTTTCACCGTTTGCATAGATTTTGCCTTATCCTCCATCTTCTTTAATACCTCCTCTGCCTTAACTCCAAACAACACATCCCGCTGCAAAGGTGCATCCAATAATTTGAACTTAACATGATCTGGTAACGTATGTACTTTTAACCAAGCATGCCTTCTAATGACAGAGTCTGTAACTGCTGCTCTACAGGAGGCCTCTAAGGAATCAAACCCACATTGCAAAGTATGTTTTCCCCACTTGTTCAGCTGCATGCAATAAATCCTGCATTTCTTTAAAATTAGGGGGATCTGAGTCTGGAAGCATCTTTTGTTTCAACTGAGATATCAAAAATTGCTGATATTTTAGCATGTGAAACTGGCAATTCAAGGCTCTCATTGCTAGAGTTGCAGACGTATATACTTTCTTTCCCCATCTGTCTAAAGCTCTGGAATCTCTGTCAGAGGGAACTGGTTTTTTTGCTGATGAGGCCTTAATCCCTTTGGGTCCCTGAGAAAAAGTTTCAGGGTCAGCAACAGGGCTTTTGTACAGAAATTTGTGAGAGTCAGGGACTCTAATATCTATCCGGTTTAACTGGGGTTGGGGGTAAGGATTCAGTGTACACATCATCCACAATATCTAACATTGGCAGAATAGCAAGGGGTCTGTGTTGAGGCAATAAAAGGAAGTCTCTGAGCCTTTTCTTGGATTCTGAGTAATCCTGGCCTTCCCAATGGAAATGCTCCCTCATAGTATGTAAGGTCTCCCCAACGGAGGTTCCCTCTGAAGGGTTAGTTTCGGTAAGATGAAAACCTAGAGCGTCCGAAGGCCCAGCTAGCTCCACGTGGGAGTCGGAGGCAGTCTGTGGTTCTGTGGAAGCAGTCATCAGGGGCTGCGTAGGCACCTCTCTGAAAACCGGAAAACCGGCGACCGGCCTAGAAGAGGCCTCGTCGTCAGTTTTGGGCCTCGGATGCCTGTCCTTGTCCTTTTTATGTATTCCGGTCGTCGGAAGTTCAGACGGCACGGTGTAATTGAATTTTCTGCCAAAATAATGTCGGGCAAAATTAAACCGACGTTTAATAGTGCACTTGTTAAACCTAGCACGAAACAGACAACCAGTGACGTAGTGGTCTGGGCCTAGGCATGGAATACAATAGGAGTGGAAATCCTTATGAGGTATTTGCTTCCCGCAAGAAATACAGTTAACAACTTTTACTGACATTGGTCTGAGGCAAGAAAAAGTTTCCCCAACGGGGTACTTAGCTTTGTAGAAGACTTTGGTTCTGGATTCGGAATGAAAATCTCAGGAGTCGACCGACCGGCACTTGTGAACTGCTTCTGCTTCGGGCACCGCGCGGCAAGAAAGACTGGAGAAAATGGCATCGGCTGCATCTTATATACCCTTGTCGCACTGATGTCAGGAAGGAGGCAACAGCAACTGACGCCGGACCAAGACTTTGGAACTCAGGCCGACTGGGGAACCGCCTGACGGCAGGATAACCCAAGTGTAATGACTGCAGCAGTGTAACACAATGAACATCCTGCATTTCTTTGTTTTCTGCACATTCTGAATTTGTCAACATTTTCTGTTTAAGCGGTGATATTAACATATTGCTGATATTTAAGCATATGAAACTGACAAGTTAAAGCTCTTACAGCCAAGGTAGCAGAAGTATAAATCTTTTTCCTCCATCTGTCCAGGGCCCTTGAATCCCTATCAGAGGGGATAGGGTTTTTTGCAGTGGAAGCCTTGACCCCCTTGGGACCCTGAGAAATAGTTTCTAGGTCAGCAGCAGGGTTTTTGTAAAGAAATTTATGAGAATCAGGAACCCTGCAGTATCTGTCTGGCTTACCAGGAGCTGGTGGTAAAGAGTCAGGAGACATCATCTACAATGTCTAAAACAGGAGGAATAGCAAGGGGCCTGTGCTGGGGTAATAAAAGGAAGTCTCTGAGCCTTTTCTTGGATTCTGAGTAATCTTGGCTCTCCCAATGGAAGTGCTCCCTCATAGTATGCAGAGTCTCACCAAAAGAATAATCCTCAGGAAGAGAGGCTGAAAAGATAGATTCTTCAGCATCAGAATCCTCATAGGGAGGAAGGGAATATTCCTGTTCAGAAGAGGAATCAGAAGAAATGGAAACCTGATCTGAAGATTCATATTCTATGTCTTGCCTAGGCCTCTTATCAGGAGGGGGATGGGAAACCCTGATCAAAGTAATTAGGTCTTCGGCCATTTTAAGCATCTGTTTTTTAGGCATGGAGGCCTGTCCAGGAGAATGCTGTACTTGTTTCTTTGTCTTTAGAGCTGCTTTAGTCTTTGCCTTTGAAGCTGAAGATGGCTTGACATATAACTGTGTAGGCCTGAAAACACCCTCAGAAGCCGATGCCTGCTCAGCGGCTCCGGACGCATCTGAGGGAATAGTTTCCGAGTGTCCAATACCTTGAGTTTCCAGCGGCCTAGTTGGCTCCACGTGGGAGTCGGAAGCGGGCTGTGGCTCTGAGGTAGCGGGCATCAGGGGCTGCAAAAGCCCCTCACTGAGAACCGGCAACAGGCCTAACGGAAGCCTCGTCGTCTGTTTTGGACCTCGGATGCCTGTCCTTTTCTTTGCGCTTTTTATAAACTCCGGTAGTCGGCTGATCTGACGGCATTATATAATTGAATCTTCTGCCAAAGTAATGAAATGCAAAATCGTACCGATGCTTAATAGTGTGTTTGTTATATCTAGCACAAAACCGACAACTAGCAACGTCGTGGTCAGGGCCTAGGCAAGGAATACAGTAAGAATGAAAATCCTTATGAGGTATTTGCTTCCCACAAGAAATACAATTATTAACTTTTTCTGACATCGGTCTGGAGCAAGAAAAAAGTTTCCCCAATGGGGTACTTAGCTTTAATGAAGACTTCGGATCTGAAATTCGAATTTGAAAATCTCAGGAGTCGGCCGACCAGCACTTGCGAACTGCTTTCGCTTCGGGCACCGCGCGGCAAGAAAGACTGAAGAAAATAGCGTCGGCTGCATCTTTTATTCCCCTGGCGCACTGACGCCAGGGAGGAGGCGACAGCAACCGACGCCGGACCCAGACTTTGGAACTCGGGCCGACTGCGGGTAGCCTGCCTGCAGGATAACCCAATTGTAATGACTGCAACAGTGAAACACGATGAACATCCGCCAAAACTAACAGTTTAGGGAAAGCGCAACTGCGCCTAACTACTGGTACACAGGATACCACTAATAATGTCACACAACAACCACAAGACAAAGATAAGTCCTACAATGTATAAATTCAATAATTATGCAAAGATACTAGAATAATGAACATTTTCAAAAACTTAGCCAGAGCCAAGAGAAGCACATCCGAACTTGTCAACGCGGCAAACGAGATGTGGGGATTGCACTGGTGCACCATGTGATACCCGTTTAGCCACGAGCCAACCAGAAGTCTTCGAGCTTGAAAATCCACCGAGTCGGAGCAGAGGATCGGCTCCGAACCCATATGTAAAAATGAAGGTGGGACTGGACTACCTAACATCAAACATTAAAGAAAGGAGGACTGAAAGGTTCCCCAATGGGGTACTTTTCTGAATTATTTTATCAGATGTCAGCGGTAAGTAGGAGCACTTGGCGTGCGACTCGCGGCTGAAGAGTTCTGATGGCTGGTGCGCGCAGACATCCCTTTTATGGCCCACATTCCTTCAGCCATGTCAGATGTCTGACGCACCAGGAGGGACCAAAAAACTCTGGAATTCTGGCTGGACGCACGTGAAAGAAGAATAAACCCATATGTGGAATACTGCAACATAGGAATTAAAGGACATCAAGATGTCCTTGGTAAAACTATCAGCTGCGACTCCTTCAGTACTGAGTGTTCTGTTGGTACTGAAGCAAGAAATGTCTGCACCGATACCAAAGCTGAAGAGGTTGGTGTCAAGGAAAGTTCGTCTTTTCCCACTGGTGTCGAGGAGACAGTCGGCAGCGTGGGAGACTTGGCCAATTCTGAAGGCGGTTCTGAGGAGGCTGTCAGAACCGAATGAGCACGCTTTGTCAATTTTGAAGAGGAAGATGAAGAAGAGCAGCTGGCTTCTGTTTTGGGACCAAAGATAGCCTTGTCAAACTCAGATTTCAGAAGTCCTTCAAGACTGAGCTTATTTTTACATTTGTAGAGGAAAACCCATGACAGATGGCATAATCTTCCTGAAGGCAAGGAATACAGTAAGAATGAAAATCCTTATGAGATATTTGCTTCCCACAAGAAATACAATTGTTAAATTTTTCTGACATTGGACTGGAGCAAGAAAAAAGTTTCCCCAACGGGGTACTTGGCTTTAATGAATACCTCGGATCTGAAATTTGATTTTGAAAATCTCAGGAGTCTGCAGACCGGCACTTGTGAACTGCTTTTGCTTCGGGCACCGCACGGCAAGAAAGACTGAGGAAAATGGCGTCGGCTGCATCTTTTATACTCCTGGCACACTGTCAGGGAAGAGGCGACAGCAACCGACGCCGGACCTAGACTTTGGAATTCAAGCCGACTGCGGGTAGCCTGCCAGCAGGATAACCCAAGTGTAATGACTGCAACAGTGAAACACGAACATCTGCAGTGGCAAAGCCTGCCCTGGATTTGGAGAAGAGAGGCAAATGATAATGCTTTGTGAAGGTATGAACAGAGCTCCAAGTAGCAGCTTCTAGAATATGTCTTTGATTGGAACCCCTCTGAGAAAAGCTGCTGAAGTAGAGGCAGCCCTGGTGGAATGTGATCTGATCCCCATGGGCACAGGTTGACCATGCTGCAAGTATCAGAAAAGAATGCAGTGGCTTATCCACTTAGAGATAGTCTGCTTTGATATAGCCTTCCCCTCTGACCCTGCAGCAAATGCTACCAGTAATTGCTCAGACTTTCTTAGAGATTTGGTCCTGTCCAAGTAGAATCTTAGTTGACTGTGTACATCCAATAAATGCAGAATCCGCTCTCCCTTGTTCTGTGGATTTCGTTAAAATGTGGGCAGGTGAATGGTCTGGTTAAGAGTCACACTGGATCCCACCCTTAGGCATAAAAGAAGGACTGGTCCTGAGGGACACCCTGTCCGAGTAAAAATATAATAAAAGGCTCCATTGCCATGAGAGCCTGTAGTTCTGAGACCCTTCTAGCTGAAGTGACTGCCAAGAGAAAAGCTGTTTTCCCAAGACAGAAATTTTATATCCGCAGTAGCTGCTGGTTCAAAATGAGGCAGGGTGAGTTTTTCCAGCACAAACTTGAGGTCCCATACAGGAGTTGGTGATCTTCTGGGAGGCCTTAAATTTTTGGCCCCTCTAAGATACTGTTTAAGCAGAGGATGAGAAAAGAGGGGAGGCTCTGTGTTGTAATGAGCCAAGATGGCAGAAACATGGATTTTTATTGAAGAAAAAGATAGGCCCTTGTCAAGCATCTCAAATATTGTAAAATCTGAGGAATATTGGGCTTTGCTGTGTCTGTTCCTTGTGCTTTGTTCCAAGCACAGAATCTCTTCCATTTATCAGCGTAAGATTTTCTAGCACTAGGCTTTCTGGCTTCCAAAATGACATCCATCACAGATTTACTGAGAGGCGTTGTTTGAATAATTAGTTGATCAGCCATGCTGCAAGATTCAAAGTTTGGAGCTGAGTGTGCAGAATGTGATAGTTCTGCAGAGACAGTAGATGAGGTATTTGAAGCAAGTACCATGGAGGAAGCTGAGAAATATTCCTTAGTAGTGGGTACCAGTCCTGGTGAGGCCAGTCCGGAGCCACTAGGATCATTTTTGGCTTTTCCTGTCTGACTTTTTGTAAGACCTTGGAGAGTAGAGGGAGAGGGGGAAAGGCATAGACTGATAGGTTTCTCCAGCTGAATGATAGGGCATCCACTTTCCATGCTTTTTTGTGATGAGTTCTTGTGCAGAATTTGTCCAACTGATAACTTTGGGGAGAGGCAAACAGATCTATGCCGGGGCACCCCAATTTCTGTGTTAACATGCTAAAGATTTGTGGATCCAGTTTCCATTTGTGCGGGTCCATAAGATTTCTGCTTAGGTCGTCTGCCAGAGTATTTTGCTTTCCTGGCAGGAATTGAGCTTGAAGATGTATTTTGTAAAACAAGGCTGTGTTCCACAAGGCCATGGCTAGTCTGCAATGGGGGTAAGAATGTGTACCCCCCTGCTTGTTTTATGCATCACATAACTGTGGTGTTGTCCGTCTTTATCAGTAGTTGTCCTGGATGAAGTAAGTCTTTGAAGGCTGTCAGAGCATTCTGAACAGTTAGTATCTCTTTCTGGTTGATATGCAGATGCATTTGGTTTGGGCTCCATTTGCCCTGAATGTATCTCCCTGCCAGGTAGGCCCCCCCAAGCATAGTCTGGTGCATCTGTAGTTAGGGTTTGGGTGGCAGGGGGTAGAGTGAATGACAGTTCCTTGTTTTGGTGACATGTCTCTGCCCACCAAAGAAATTCCTGTTGTAGGCAGGGAATGAGAGGAATCAATGTTTCCAGACTGTGACAATGTTGACTCCATAAACTTTTTAGGTACCACTGAAGTTTCCTCATATTCAGTCTCGCATATGGAATTAGTAGAATGCAGGATGCCATGAACCCCAAAGCCTGCAGAATTTGTCTTGCAGATAACTGGGTTTTTGTTGCCATTTGTTTGAAGTATGTTGTCAGTTGCCTTTGTCTGGAGTGAGGTAAGCCATCTGGGCAGTTGTATTCAAGCTTGCACCCAGGAATGTAATCATTTGAGAGGGTACCAGTTGTGATTTCTTTTCGTTTATGGTGTACCCTAGGCATGCTAGAAGTCTTTTTACAAATGCCAGATGTTGAAGTAGAGTGCCCTTGTCCTCTGCATGAGACAGTCGTCCAGATAAGGATTAATTTGAATGTTTCTTTGTCTGCAGAATGCAATTTCTGGTGCCATGCACTTTGTAAAGACCCTGGGTGCAGTAGATAAGCTAAAGGGCAGTGCAGAGAATTGGTAATGCTGAAAACCTGCTTTGAAGCGGAGGTATCTTCTGCATAATTCCCTTATTGGGATATGCAGGTATGTCTCTTAAGTCTAGAGTTACTAACCAAGCATTCCTGCCTAGCATAGGCAGTAGCTGTTGTAAAGTCAGCATTTTTGAATTTTGGAATGTCCAGGAACGTGTTCAAAATCGATAAGTCCAGTATTGGATGCCAAGAATTGTGTATCTGGGTACCATGAAAAGTCTTCAATAAAAATCTTGTCCTTTTTCCTTTACTGGTACCGGTCGAATAGCCCCCATATCCATGAGGGACATGACTTGTTTCTGGGCCTCTGCCCACTGGTTCTGTGGCAGATCCGGCCATCCGTTTGGGATTGGCAAAACATGGAAATGAAATCTGTACCCTGGGATACTATGTTTAATACCCACTTGTCCTGGGTAATTAACTGCCAATTATGGGCATGAAGTGCTAGTTTTCCCCCAAGGGGCTGCCAAAAGATAAGTACTTGGTAATAGTAGAGGAAAGTCATTGAGACTGCTTACTGTAGGGTTGTGCTTTGTTTCCTCCAGATTTGGAGGTGGAGGCACCCCATTGCTTTGACCTGTAAGAACCCTGTGATTGGTATCTGGAGCCTTTTGAGTGCCTGGATTTGCCTTGAGTGGCTCTGTTGGACACAGGAAAGGACCGATTTTTAGTAGGCCAGTGTCTACTGAACCTGGGTGGCTGCACTTGCAAGAAATCTTTTACAGTTTGCATAGATTTAGCTTTGTCTTCCATTTTCTTTAAAACCTCTTCTGTCCTATTACCAAACAGAGTATCATGCTGCAAAGGGGCATCCAACAATTTAGCTTTAACATGATCAGGCAGATTTTGCTCCTTGAGCCAGGCATGCCTTCTAATCACAGATCCAGTAACGGTGTCCCTACAAGAGGCCTCCAAGGAAACAAAACCACATTGCAAAGTATGCTTTCCAACTTGTTCTACTGAATGCAATAATTCATGTAACTCTATTTTCCACACAATCAGAAATCAACATAATTTTCTGTTTCAATAAGCCCATAACATGCTGTTGATATTTAAGCATATGGAACTGGCAGTTTAAAGTCCTGATTGCCAAGGTTGCAGACGTATAAATCTTACCCCATCTATCCAGCGCCCTGGAATCTCTATCAGAAAAGGTGGGATACTTGGCTGTAGAGGCCTTTACACCCCCTGGAACCCTGAGAAATAGTTTCAGGATCAGCTGCAGGATCTTTGAAAATAAATTTGTGGGAGTCAGGAACCCTGTAATATCTGTCTGGCTTACTAGGAGCCGGAGGCAGGGAATCAGGAGCCATGCTTGATTTTGAGAACACATCATCAACAATGTTTAATACAGGAGGTACTGCCAAAGGCCTATGCTGAGGAAGAAGAAATCCCTAAGCCTCTTTTTTGATTCAAAGAAGTCCTGACTCTCCCAGTGAAAATGTTCCCTTAAAGTATGCAAAGTCTCTCCAAAAGAGTAATCCTCAGGAGATGCGGATGGGATGGATTCCTCTGCATCAGAATCTTCATAGCGTGGAACAGAAAATTCCTGATCAGAAGAGGAATCAGAAGAAATGGAAACCTGATCTGAAGATTCATAATCATCTTAGCAGGGGGTGGTTGGGAACCCCTGATCAAGGTAATTAAATCCTCAGCCATTTTGATCATCTGTTTTTTAGGCATAAGGGCCTGAGCACGTGGCTCATGCGTCATTTTTTAGACATGGAAGTTGTTTTTGCTGCTGGCGTCGGTTTAATATGAAAATGTTGAGGCCTGAAAACACCCTCAGAAACCGGTGCCTGCTCAGCAGCTCCGGACCCATCTAAGGGAGAGACACCCGCGGGTTTAATACTCTGAGAATCTCGTGGCATACCGGACTCCGAGTGGGTCTTGGTAGAGGCCTGCAACTCAAAAGTAGCAGGTATCAGGAGCTGCGAAAGTGCCTCACTGAGTACCAGCGACTGGCTTAGGAGAAGCTTTGTCGTCGGTTTTGGACCTCAGCAGTCTGTGTCTGTCTTTTTCTTTGCGTTTTTTGTGGACTCCGGTAGTCTGATTGCTAACTGACGACATTTCAGGATAATTAAATCTTGAACCAAAATATTTAGAAGCAAAAACAGACCGACGCTTAATAGTGCGTTGGTTAAATCTAGCACAAAACCGACAGCAAGGCACGTTGTGATCTGGGCCTAGGCAAGGAATACAGTACAAATGAAAATCCTTATGAGGTATTTGCTTCCCACAAGTAATGCAATTATTAACTTTTACTGACATCGGTAAGTAGCAAGAAAAAATTTCCCCAACGGGGTACTTGGCTTTAGTTGGAAGACTTTGGTTTTGAAACTCGAATACAAAAATGTCAGTAGTCGGCTGACCGGCACTTGCGAACTGCTGCTGCTTCGTGCACCGTGCAGCAAGAAAGACTGAATAAAATGACGGCGGCTGCATGTTTCATACCCCTGACATCATGGAAGGGGAGGCAGCAGCCAATGCAGGACCCAAGACTTTGTTATTCAGGCCGACTGAGGGCTACCTGCCAGCACATCACCCAAATGTAATGACTGTAACAGTAAAACACGAAGAACATCTGAAAGTGCAGTGATCCTGCCCTGAAACGTAGGTACTTCCTGTATGATTCCTTGATTGGGATGTGTAGGTAGGCCTCTTTTAGGTCTAGGGTGGCTAACCAAGCATCCTTGGAAAGCATAGGTAGAAGCTGCTGGAGGGTGAGCATTTTGAATTTTGGTATCACCAGAAAGGTGTTTGGAATGGATAGATCGAGGATGGGGCACCAAGTGCCCTCTTTTCTGGGTACTAGGAAGAGTCTGGAGTAGAAGCTTTGGACTATCTGCTCTGCAGTAACATGCTCTATTGCCCTCATAGAGAGCAGGGAAAGGACTTGTTTTTTGGCCTCTGTCCGCTGGTTTGGGGGAAGATCTGGGGCAGAATGTGGAAATAAAATTTGTATCCCTGGGACACCATGTTGAGGACCCAGCAGTCGTTGGTAATGGTGGCCCAGTTGGAGCAGGTGGGCAGAGGGAGGAGGTGGAAGTGTAAAATCATTGTGAGCGCTTACCATAAGGGGTGGCTTTGCCTTCCCTGGCTTTGAGGAACTCCATTGCTTAGTTCTCTGCATTACCTGGGGCTGTTGTCTGGGGGGTCTGCTTCCCCTGGGTGTGGGCTGAGCTGAACTGGAGGGGGCAGGAAAGGACCAGTGCTTGGAGGGGCAATGCCTACTGAACCTTGGTGCCTGGACCTGTAAGAAGTCTGTCTGCACAGATTTAGCTTTTTCTTTCATCTTTTTTAAGACCTCTTCTGCCTTGGTGCCGAATAAGCTGTCTTTGTGCAAGAGTGCATCCAATAATTTGGATTGGACATGGTTTGGCAAGGTCTGTTCCTTAATCCAAGCATGGCTTCTAAGGACAGAACCAGTGACTGCTGCCCTGCGAGATGCTTCTAGGGCATCAAAACCACATTGTAAGGTATGCTTAGTTACCTGACTTGCAGAATGCATTAGCTCTTGTAACTCTATTTGTCTGCACAAGCAGGGACAGAAGATATTGTTTGTTTGAGGAGTTCCATGGTATGTTGTGAATATGTCAGCATATGGAACTGACAATTTAATGCTCCAAGAGTAGCAGAAGTGTATACTTTTTTACCCCATCTGTCTAATGCTCAAGAAACCCTACCAGAGGGGGTGAGATTCTTAGCTGAAGTTGCTTTGATTCCTTTAGGTCCTTGAAAGATGACCCTGGGGTCAGCAGTAGGATTTTTGAAAAGAAATTTGTGAGAGTCAGGGACTCTATAATACCTGTCAGGTTTCCTGGGAGCAGGAGGGAGGGTGTCAGGGATCAGACTGGATTCCAAAAAAACATCATCCACAACATCCAGGACAGGAGGAATGGCCAGAGGTCTGTGCTGTGGAAGATCTAAGAATTCCCTGAGTCCCTTTTTTGACTGAGGATAGCCCTGACATTCCCATTGGAAATGCTCCCTTAAAGTATGTAGAGTTCCCCCAAAGGAAAAGTCCTCAGGTAGAGAGGCTGAAGGGATGGATTCCTCTGCATCAGAATCCTCATAAGCAGAGAAGGGTTGCACATCTTCATATTCAGATGCATCAGTCATCGGACTCCTGTTCAGATAAAACTACAGGGGACAAGTCTCTTTCTTTGGAAGGGGTAGCCTGGCTTCCCCTGATGAGCATTATAAGGTCTTCCGCCATTTTAAACATTTGAGACCGAGGCAAGGAAGCAGGTGCTTGAGCTTGGGTCGTTGGTTTTTTGGGTGTGGTTCGTACCCTGGGCCTTAGAAACCCGGTTGTTTTCGAAAGAACTGAAGACGCAAAATAAGTTGTCTGTCTGTGTCGAGTATCAGTAGTTCAAAGTACTTCCTTGAAAGCCGGTGCCTGCTCAGCAGCTCCGGACCCATCCAAGGTAGAGACATCCGCAGGATCCTTAGTCAAATAAGAGTCTCGGGGCATACTGGACTCCGAAAGGGTCTCGGTAGCAGCCTGCGAATACACAGAAGTGGGTATCAGGGGCTGCAAAAGCACCTCACTGAGGACCGGAGAACTGACGACTAGCTAAACGGAAGCGTCGTCGGCAGTTTTGGACCTGTGCTGTCTGTCTCTGTCTTTATCCTTACGATTTTTCAGATCATTGGTTGTCGGATGGCTTACCGAAGCCATATCGGAATTCGAAGACGGACTGCGAAAATATCTAGCTACAATAAGGGCCCAATGACATATAGTTCTGGCACTGAACAAAGCACAAAAGCGACAGCAGGGAATGTCGTGGTCTGGCCTAAACAGGTGACGCAGTAAGAATGACAGTCTCGGTGTGGTATTTGCTTTCCACAGGTGAGACAATTAACTTTTTCTGACATCAGTTAGAGCTAGAAAAAAGGATCCCCAACAGGGTACGTAGCTTTAGAAGACCAATTCGGAAAAGAAAAACACAGGTAGCGGCCGACCAGCACTCGTGCCAACTGCTTCAGGCTCCTCTGCAAGAAAGACTGATGTAATGCAGTCGGCTGCCTGATTTTATACCACTGACGACCTGACGTCAGTCCTGGAGCGACAGCAACCGATGCAGAAATACTAAGCCTCTGTTATTCAGGCCGATTGAGAGCTACCCTTGCAGGGATAACCCAAATGTAATGACTGCAACAGTGAAACATGAAGAACATCTGGAGAAACCAGTTAGCTTGAGGTTTGGTATATCCAGGTGTTACATGCCTGGTGGGTGAGACAGGAGGTCTGGAGTTGGATCTATGTTCCATGGTGGTTGAACCAGGTGAGGCCACAAGAAGGGAAAACAGATTTGTCGAGGCCAACAGGGGGCAATGAGAACCACTTTGCTCTTCAACCTAGCAGCTTTATGCAGATATTTTGGAATCAATGGTGTTGGCAGGAATGCATAAAGGAGACCAGGAGGCCAATCGTGAAGTACAGCATCCCTCGGTGACTGTCCCTATGGGAGAAACAGGGCAAAGTAGTTGCTGCACTTGTTTAGAGGACAGACAACAAGATCGCAGCATGGCTGGCCCCACTGACAGAAAATCTCCTCTGCCACCTTTTTGTTGAGGGATCACTCATATGGTAGTAGTATGCATCTGCTCAGTTTGTCCAGAATCGTGTTGCATCTCCCCAGAATGTGCGTTGCTAAAAGAAAGTGGTCTGAAGAGATCGCTCACTGCCAGACCCTAAGCACTTCTCAACACAATGGGTAAGAGATCTGGTTCCCTCTGTTTGTTGATGTACCAGACGATTGACATGTTGTCCATTTGAATCTCAATCATCCTACAGGAAACATCTTGAAATGCTCGCAACGCCAACAGCACTGCTCTCATTTCTAGAGCATTTATATGCAAATTGGCCTGTTTTGGGGACTAAGTACCATGGACTGTCCTCCCCAGATAATGCCCCCTCACCCTACCTGGGAAGCATCTGTGGAAACTATGGTCTTGGGCTGTTGGGAAATGTATGGATGGCCATGAAGCAGTTGATCAGACTGGATCCACCAATGAAGATCTCTTCTGGACGTGATGGTAATTTCTATCTGATATGACATTGATTGATGGAAGATTAACCACTGGGTAGCCAGCATCCACTGCATGATCTGCATATAAAATCTGGCCAACAGAAAGAATAGTTGTGCAAGAACTTACCATAATGACAGATTTCCTTCTCTTCTCTCAATCAAGAAAACTTTCTTAGTACAGAGGCGGAGATAGTCTCAACAGCATCATAGCTGCATTTTATGCAGTCTCGGGTCACCTGTGAGGATGCAGCAATTAGGGAAGAGAGGCCAAGGCTTTATCTTCTGAATCTGGCATATCAGATACTATTTTAGATAATTCTGACATAAGTTCCAGGGAATACTTAGTCATGTGTGTTTGGTAATTCAAAGTTCTGAAGGCTAAAGTAGCCAAAGTGTAAATTTTCTTCCCCAATCTCTCTAGTTGCCTACGGTCTTTGTCAGAGGGGAGGAGAGAAGTGGAAAAAAGGGACCACAATGCTATGTCAGAGGCTACAGAGATGGCAAAGGGGTCCATCACAGGAGCCTTAAATAGGAAATTGCAGTCCTGAGGGACTTTAATCTGTCCAGCTTCTTAGGGGCTGGAGGCTGAGAGTCAGGGTGTAGGTACATGGAAGCAAAGGCATCCAGGAAAGCAGGGATAGCTAAAGGGCTAGGGGTCTCTTCTGTAAGTCAGACATTTGTGAGCTGGCCCATTTAAAGTGATCTCGCATTTTTAAAAGGGTTTCCCTGAATGAGGTTTCCTCTATAGGCGAGTCCATCCCATTAGAATCTTTCTCAGGAGAGGCATAGTCTGATGGGGAAGGTATTTGTGAGTAGGCGGCTAAGGAATCACTGTCCTCATCAGGGGAATTAGGCCAGAAGAGAAGAAGGGGAGTGGACCCAGTGGTAGGCCACAGGGGCAACAAGGCCTTGAATAATCTCTTGGCAAAAATTTGCCACTCTGAGGGTCTTCAGAAGGTGAGGAATGCTTGGTTTGCTACTTTTTCTTAGCAGAAATGTCAATCAGATGCAATTGTAGGGGTTCTGGATGTAGGCCTGCACTCAATCACATTGGAGTTGATTTCTTCCCTCACTGAGATATGCGTGATTCCCCCTAGGGCCTTCAACAGAATGAGCCTTGGTTCCTCCTGGACATTTGTACCTGATGTCTGTGAAGCCTCCCTAGACGTGCTGGTGTCCAGTTCTAAGGTAAACAGGCTCGGGGCTTGAGGATCCAGATCCAAAGCAGAGCGTGTCTCCAGGCCAGAGGAACCCTCCATCACGCTTTAACAAGAATTTTCAAGCGTTGGTTCTCCAAAACATTGTGAGGGACGAAAGTCGGCTAGTAAGCATCTTGGGGATGAACGACTGGTAAACAGAACAGTTTTTATGGTCGTGGTGGGGCCAAAGACAAAAAAACCACTAACAGTGACCATCTTCAGTGTCAGAGGAATCTATCTTCCACAATCACACTTCCCTTTCTTGGATGTCATTAACTCTAAGCAAAGAAAATACAGTAGCAAAAGACACAAAACGTTCCCCAATGGGGCACTTACCTTTAGTAGAAATACATGATTTTGGCAGCAGAGCGATATCTGGGACTGACTACTTGACTGGCAGCAAAGTAGCTCTGAGGATGGTGCACACGTCACTTTTATAGCCTGTGTGCGATCGCTGCCTATGTGAGATGTACTGTGCACCCTACAGTAGTAAAAGACTATGGTATTCTGGCCGACATCGTGTCACCTGGGCAGGCAACTCCCTCATGTAAAGAATACTGTAAAAGATGAATAGTAGGACATCTAAGGTTATAACTGCAGCCATGAGGCCCAGAGTTCTGAGGACTGTGCAGGCTGAAACTGATGTATTGTCTACAACCTTCTTGACCTATGGCCTTACAGTTAGAACTCGTGAGTTGGAAAGGAAGCAATGGCCATTTCTGTGTTGAGCAGTGCTCCAATAAATTCCAATGTCCAAGCTGGTTGGAGTTGTGATTTGTTGTAATTTATGGTAATTCCTAGGACAGCACAGGTGTGGAGAACCTGATCTCTTGACTGAATAAGCTGATGCCAAGTCGGAGCAGTAATGAGCCAGTTGTCCAGGTATGGAAACATCTGCTGCTACTACTACCATGCATTTGGTAAACACCCTGGGGGCTATGGTGAGTCCAAAGGGCAGTACTCTGAATTGGTAATGACTGGCTCCCAGGTGGAAGCATAGGTACTTCCTGGATTGCCTGTTCATATTTATGCGAAAGTAGGCATCCTGGAGATCTATCAAGCACATCCAGTCATCCTTGCCCAGAAAAGGAGAATGGACTGAACTGTGACCATCCGGAACTTGGTTCATGGAACAGATTTGTTTAGATTTGTGAGTTCCAAAATTGGTCTCCAGCCCCGTCTTTTTTGGCACTAAAAAACCTTGAGTAGGTTCCGGATCCTATCTGGTCTGGTGGGACTTCTTAGATTACTCTCTTTCTAGCAGCTTTCGAATCTGAATTGCTGCTTGATTCCTCTGACTGGGTGGGACATTGGGAATCTTGCTGGGAATTGGGGGTGGAAGGGAAAATGGTATTAAATAACCTCTGAATTTAATCCTTTGCACCCAAGTATCTTTTGTTAATTCTAGCCATGTCCTCTGGTGCAGGGACAATCTTCCCCTAACTGTCTCCAGAGGAAGACAGTTGGGTCTCCATTCAAGAGCGCTGATAGAGTTTATCAAAGAAAAATTCTCGTGAACCCTGGTTTTGTGGGCCAACTCTGCCACAAGGGCAACATGGTCCATTGGAGTCCCCCCCCCCCCTGCCTCTGGGGGCACTTCCTCCACATGTATCATGGAATGGACCTTGGGATTTTTTGAACCATATCTTCCAGCCACTCAGTTGATTCCTGGAGAAGGATCTCTGGGGGCCGAAAAACATATGCCCACAGCAGAAAAGTTCCTACCATCTTTTTCACACCTGGAGAGCATTTCTTTCATGTCAGGGACAAAAAGAGTTTTCAGTCAAAGGCAGCATTGATGAAATTAGACTTGAATGGCTCCGCATACTCACATAAGTGCATCCAGGCATGCCTCCTCCTTTTGGAAATGCCTGAACCTGCAGCTCTTGATGTTCCTTCCACTATGTTGGAAATTAATCTTATGGAACTAATGGAAACAGTCTGCAGAGTTGCCAACTGAGAAGTTACCGAATCCTTAACCTCTGCAGACACGGTTCCTGAAAAAGTATTTGATAACTCTCTGGTCAAATCTCTCTGAAGTCTAACAAAATATGCCAGATAGTTCAGAGATCATAAAAGCAAAGGTTGCTGAACCCAACACACTCCTCTCCAGTCTGTCCATCACCTGCAACTCCTTGTTTTGGGGATGGACAGTGGAACTCTTGTCGGCTAGTTCATTCTGTGTGTCCACTGCAATGACCACGGCATCAGCTGGAACTCCCTTCCCCCAAACTGTCTGTTTGCAGGTGGTGCCATTATCCTGTCTGGTCTCTGAGGTATTGGTTCTATGGAGACAGGCTCCTTTAATGCCTCCTTAAAGAACACATCGACAAGCTCGTCAGTGGGTGGAGTCACCCAGTAAGTAAAGGGTCCTGTACCGAAAACCTGTAGGAGAATGGATTCCTTCAGCATAGGGTTGGAGGATATCCAGCCACCTCTCTTTTTCAGGACCTCTAGTATGTCTCTATAGGGAACATCTTCAGGAGGCGACCGTGAGGACCCTTCGCCTTCACTGAAATCTGTGTCTTCAGTGACAGACTCCTGTAGGGATTCCAGGTGCTTTCTGTTGCACATCCTTTTCCTGGGTACTTCCTCAGAGGGATGTTCTGCGGAAGTCTTAGAAGAGGAAATCAAAATTCCCTGAGAAGAAACCGAGGTCTTGGTAGAGGACATCCCAGTGGAGAGAGCAGTTAAGGCACCAAATGCTGAGGCAACGTGGAATAGGTAGGATCCGAGGGAGAAGGCTCCATCACAGTGAACACACTCTGCGCAGTCTTGAAGGCAGAGATCAAAGGAGCTAGAGAGAGGCTGTGATCAGAGAAAAGTACAGTTGTATACACTTATCAAAAATGTAGATGTTAGAGTGTATTCACTGTTGCAGTCATTACATTTGGATAATCTGCTGGCAGGTTGCCCTCAGTCGGCCTGATTAACAAAGTGTTGGGTCCTGCGTCGGTTGCTGTCCCTTCTTCCATGACGTCCGGTCATCAGGGGTATAAAACATGCAGCAGACACCATTACATCAGTTTTTCTTGCCCCAGATGTCAGGTGCCCCCCGAATGGGGAGCAAATAAATTTAAAAACACAAAAAATATACCTCCAATCCCAAAATCAAATACACCAAAAGGGCTTTTAAGCATAGTGAAAGAAAATAGAGGTATAGCCAGAGAAAAATAGGGGGCTGGAGGGAGTGTAATCAGGTCTGCAAAAGTGAATACACTCGAACATCTACATTTATGTACACAACTGTACTATGTTCTTCGTGTTTCACTGCTGCAGTCATTACATTTGGGTAGATTCCCAAAGCTATGGTTGGGTGGAGGGAATTATACAGAATTAGGACCAGCTATAAGGCCCTGCAAGACAGCAGTGGCAAAGCCACTACTGGATTTAGAGAAAAGTGGTAAATGGTAATGTTTGGTGAACGTATGAACTGAGCTCCAGGTAGCAGCTTCTAGAATGTCCCTGGTAGGAACACCTCTGAGAAAGGCTGTAGAAATAGATGCAGCCCTGGTGGAATGGGATCTGATCCCCTGGGGGATAGTTTTTCCATGGTGCATATAGCAGAAACGAATACGATGGCTTATCCATCTGGAAATGGTTTGCTTTGAAATAGCCTTTTCCTCTGCCCCTGCAGCAAATGCCACCAGCAGTTCAGATTTTGAGTCCTTGTCCTGTTTAAGTAAAATCTAAGTCGTCTGTGTACATCCAATGAATGCAGAATCCACTCCCCCTTGTTCTGTGGATTGGGAAAGAAAGTTGGCAAATGAATGGTCTGATTAAGAGCCACACTGGATATCACCTTAGGCATGAAGGATGGACTGGTTCTGAGAGATACCCTGTCCGCATGAAAAATGATGAAAGGCTCCACTGCCATAAGAGCCTGTAATTCAGAAATCCTTCTAGCTGAAGTGACTGCTAAAAGGAAAGCTGTTTTCCAAGAGAGAAGTTTTAAGTCTGCAGTAGCACCTGACATCTGGGGCAAGAAAAACTGATGTAATGGTGTCGGCTGCATGTTTTATACCCCTGATGACCGGACGTGAAGTGAGCTTTTCCAATACAAAATTGAGGTCCTAGGCAGGGGATGGATCTCTCCCGGGTGGTCTTAAGTTTTTGGCCCCTCTGAGATACTGCTTCAGTAGAGGATGAGAGAAGAGGGGAGGTTCTGTGTTGTAATGAGCTGAAATGGTTGAGGCATGGATTTTTATGGATGAAAAGGACAGGCTCTTGTGAAGCATCTTAGTTAAGTATTGTAAAATCTGAGGAATGTTGGGCACTGCTGTGCTTAAACCTTGAGACTGATTCCAGGCACAGAATCTTTTCCATTTGTCAGCATAAGATTTTCTAGTACTAGGCCTTCTTGCCTCCAAAATGACATGCATCACAGCTTTGCTGAGGGATGCTAAGGGTGAATTTAGGTGATTAGCCACGCTGCAAGTTTCAAAGTTTGGAGCCGAGTGTGCAGAATTTGGTTGTTCTGCTGAGACGGTAAGGTGTCTGAGGCAGGTGCCACGGTGGAAGGTGTGACACATTGCGCAGGAGTGGGTACCAGTGTTGGCGAGGCCAGTCTGGAGCAATCAAAATCATTTTTGGTTTGTCCTGTTTGACTTTTAGCAGAACATTGGAGAGCAGAGGCAGAGGGGAAAAGGCACAGGCTGATAGGTTTTTCCAGCTGAAGGATAGAGCATCCACTTTCCAGGCTTTTTTGTGATGTGTTCTAGTGCAAAAATTGTCCAACTGAATATTCTGGGGTGAGGCAAAAAGATCTATGTCTGGGCTCCCCCATTTGAGTGTCAACATGTTGAAAATCCGTGGTTCCAGTTTCCATTCATGTGGATCCATGAGATTTCTGCTTAGTTCATCTGCCAGAGTATTCAGCTTTCCTGGCAGGAATTGAGCTTGTAGTTGTACTTGATAGGTCAAGGCCGTGTTCCATAATGCCACGGCTAGTCTGCAAGGGGGTAGGTATGTGTACCCCCTGCTTGTTTATGTACCACATAACAGTGGTGTTGTCTGTCTTTATCATTAACTGTCCTGGATGAAGGTCGTCCTTGAAGGCTGTCAGAGCATTCTGTACAGCTAGCATTTCTTTTTGATTGATATGAAGGTGCATTTGATTTGGGCTCCATTTGCCCTGAATGCACTTCCCTGCCAGATGTGCCCCCCAAGCATAGTCTGATGCGTCTGTAGTTAGGGTTTGGACGGCAGGGGGTGGTGTGAATGGCAGTCCCTTGTTTTGTTGGCAGGCCTCTGCCCACCATAGGAACTCTAGTTGCAGGCAAGGTATGATAGGAATCATTGTTTCCAGGCTGCGACAATGCTGACTCCATAGACTTTTTAAGTACCACTGAAGTTTCCTCATATGCTGTCTTGCATATGGAATTAGAAGAATGCAGGAGGCCATGAACCCCAAGGCTTGCAGTATTTGCCTTGCAGAAAGCAGGGTTTTTGTGGCCATCGCTTTGAAGTAAGTCACTAAATTAATTTGCTTCTCTGGCATAAGGAAAGCCATCTGGGCAGTTGTATTCAAGCTTGCACCCAGGAATGTAATTTTTTGAGAGGGTACCAGTTGTGATTTCTTTTCGTTTATAGTGTACCCTAGACAAGTTAGAACCCTTTTTACAAACGCCAGATGGTTTAGAAGAGTGTCCTTGTTTTCTGCCTGAATTAGACAATCGTCCAGGTATGGATATATTTGAATATTTCTTTGCCTGCAAAATACAATTACTGGAGCCAGGCACTTTGTAAAGACCCTGGGCACAGTAGGGCAAAGGGCAGCACAGAGAACTGGTAATGCAAGTAGCCTGATTTGAAGCGGAGGTATCTTCTGCAAGATTCACTGTATGCAGCTAAGCCTCTCTTAAATCTAGAGTTGCCAACCAGGCATCTTTGCCTAGCATAGGAAGTAACTGGTGAAGAGTCGGCATCTTGAATTTTGGAATGTCCAGAAAGGTGTTTAGAGTAGATAAGTCCAGAATTGGACGCCATGATTTGTCTTTTCTGGGTACCAGGAAAAGTCTTGAATAGAAACCTTGTCCCTTTTCCTCCGGGTACTGGTTGAATAGCCCCCATGCTCATTAGGGAAAGTACTTGTTTCTGGGCCTCTGCCCTCTGATTTGGGGGCAGGTCTGGCCATCTGTTTAGAATTGGCAACATCTGAAAATGAAATCTGTATCCCTGGGATACTATATTTAAAACCCATTTGTCCTGGGTTATAAGTTGCCAATTTCTTGCATGAAGAGCCAGTTTCCCCCCCAAAGGGGCGGCTAAAAGGCAAGTGCTTTGAAGTCATTGAGACTGCCTACCATAGGGAGGTGTCTTGCTGTTTCCAGATTTGGAAGAGGAGGCACCCCATTGTTTTGATCTGAAAGTCTCTTGGAACTGAAACCTGGAGCCTTTGGAATGTCTGGGTTTGGCTTGAGTGGCACTCGAAGGGACTGGAAAGGACCAGTTCTTAGTAGGGCAGTGCCTACTAAATCTTGGAGGTTGCACTTGGAAGAAATCTTTCCAGTTTGCATAGATTTAGCTTTATCTTCCATCTTTTTTAGAACTTCTTCAGCCATATTACCAAACAGACGGTCCGGTTGTACAGGAGCATCTAACAATTTTGCTTTAACATGATCAGGCAGATTTTGCTCTCTGAGCCAAGCATGCCTTTTTAGCACAGACCCAGTTACAGCAGCCCTGCAAGAGGCCTCCAAAGAATCAAAACCACAATGCAAAGTATGTTTCCCAACTTGTTCAGCTGAATGCAATAAATCCTGTAAATCATTTTTTCCACACAATCAGAAATCAACATAATTTTCTGTTTTGGCAGTCCCATTATATGCTGTTGACATTTAAGCATATGAAATTGACAGTTTAAAGCCCTGATTGCCAAGGTTGCAGAAGTGTAAACCTTCTTACCCCATCTGTCCAGTGCCCTGGAATCACTATCAGAAGGGGCAGGATTTTTAGCAGTAGAAGTCTTAGGTTCATAAGTTCATAGATTAGTACTAGGCCAACTGCCCTTGTGGGCCATTTTCAGCTTAGCCAGTTACCCCATGTGAGAATCAAACCCTGTACCTTATGTTTGTAAGGTAAACACCTTAACCATTATGCCAACCTCCCACCCAATGCTCTTGGGACCCTGAGAAATGGTTTCAGGATCTGCAACAGGATTTTTGAAAAGGAATTTATGGGAGTCAGGAACCCTGTAGTATCTGTCTGGCTTAGAAGGAGCCGGAGGCAGGGGATCAGGAGCCATACTAGATTCTGAAAAAACATAATCAACAATGGCTAGAACAGGAGGTATAACCAAAGGCCTATGCTGAGGAGGAAGAAGAAAATCCCCAAGTCTCTTTTTAGATTCAGAAATATCCTGACTTTCCCAGTGGAAATGCTCCCTTAAGGTATGTAAAGTTTCTCCAAAAGAAAACTCCTCAAGGGAAGAAGCAGAAGATATGGAATCTTCTGCATCAGAATCCTCATAAGTAGGTATAGACAATTCCAGTTCATTAGAAGAGTCAGAAGAAACAGAATCCTGTTCAGAAGATTCATAATCAATGTCTTGCCTAGGCCTCTTTGAAAGGGGGGGGGGGTTGGCTGCCCCTGATCAGAGTAATTAAATCTTCAGCCATTTTGATCATTTGTTTTTTAGGCATAGGGGCCTGCACACGTGGCCCATGCGTCGTTTTTTTAGGCATAGATCAAGATTTTGGTCTTAGTTTTGAAGATAGCGTCGGTCTAATATACAAATCTGTAGGCCTGAAAACACCCTCAGAAGCCAGTGCCTGCACAGCGGCTCCGGACCCATCCAAGGCAGAGACATCCGCGGGTTCCATAATTGAAGCATCTCTCGGCATACCGGACTCCGAATGGGTCTCAGCAGAGGCCTGCAAATCAGAAGTAGCTGGTATCAGGGGCTGCGAAAGCGCTTCACTGAGTACTGGCGAACTGGCGACTGGCTTAGGAGAAGCATCGTCGGCATTTTTGGACCTTAATGGCCTGCCTGTCTTTTTCTTTGTGTTTTTTAGGAATTCCGGTAGTCGGATTTCTAACCAATGACATTTCTAGATAAAAAGTGTGAGCCAAAATATTTAGAAGCAAAAATGTACCAACGTTTGATAGTGCGTTGATTAAATAAAGCACAAAACCAACAGCAAGGTACGTATGGTTAGGGTCTAGGCAAGGAATACAGTACAAATGAAAATCTTTATGAGATATTTGCTTCCCACAAGTAATGCAATTAACTTTTACTGACATCGGTAAGGAGCAAGAAAAAGGTTCCCCAATGGGGTACTTAGCTTTTTAGTTGAAGACTTCGGATCTGAAACTCGAAAACGAAAATTTCAGGAGTCGGCCGACCGGCACTTGCGAACTGCTACTACTTCGGGCACTGCGAGGCAAGAAAGACTGATGTAATGGTGTCGGCTGCATATTTTATACCCCTGATGACCTGACGTCATGGAAAAGGGACAGCAACCGACGCAGGACCCAAGACTTTGTTAATCAGGCTGACTGAGGGCAATCTGCCAGCAGATTACCCAAATGTAATGACTGCAACAGTGAAACACGAAGAACATCTGGGTTTCCAAATCGTCACCGCTCTCTGATCCGTTGGCACTGCTCCCAAGAAGGAAGCCGGATGTACGAGTCAACTGGAGGCAAACTCTCTCATGTAATGGATACAGCTGCGTATGAATAGGACATCTATGGAAGCCCCATAGACTCGAGAAGTTGTAAGACTAACCTGGATAGAGAAGAAGAGAGAGAGATAAGAAGTGATGCTTAGCTCTGCAATGTGGTCAAACTTGTCTGTGTCAGGCTTGCAACTTGTGCCACCGTATCCACACAAGCACCAATGAATTCCAGGACTTGAGTGAGGAAGAGCTGAGACTTGGCATAGTTCACTGTGAAGCCCAGTTGAAGACATGGTTGGAGCAAATAGTCTCTGATCTGAATCAGTAGAGGTTTGGTGGGAGAAGACAGAAGCCAGTTGTCGAGATAAGCATACACCCAGAATCCTAGCAGTCTCAAGTGAGCTGTGACCACTGCTATGCACTTGATGAACACCATGGGGATTGTGGTGAGACCAAAGGGCACTGTCTTGAACTGGTAGTGAATGGCTCCCAGCCAGAAGCATAGGAATCTCCAGGACTGTCTGTCTATTTTGATGTGATAGTACACATCCTGGAGATCTACCCAGCACATCCAACTGTCCTTCTGCAACAGAGGCAGAATGGACTGAATTGTGATTATTTGTAACTTTGAGTGTTTGACAAACTAATTCAGACTGCTGAGATCCAAAACTGGCCTTACATCCCAGTTTTTCTATGGCAATACAAAGAATCTCAAAGTTCTGGATCCTTGCTTGTCAAGCAGAACCACCTGGATGACTCTCTTTGCCAGTCTTTTTTTTAGTTCTATGGCAGCTGCTTTCCTCTGACTGGGTGGAACATCAGGAAACCTTTTGTTCCGATTGGCAGGCTGAAGGGAAAAGGGTATGCAATAACCTCTGGACATTATAGCCTACACTCAAGCGCCTTTGGTGATGGCTATTCAGGCTTCTGAGTGCAGAGATATGCACCCCCTGACTACCTCCAAAGTGCAGCAGCCAGGCATCCTTTCAGGAGCACTGAAAGGGTTTCTCAAAGAAAGGGCTCCTGAAGCCCTATTGTTATGGGCCACCTCTGCCACAAGGGTGACATCTGCCATTAGATCTCCCCCCCCCCCGCCACAGGGGCATTTCTCTACAGGAATCCTGGGAAGACCCGTTTGTCTTGTAAAACCACATCTTTCTACCTCCTCTGTGGTTCCAGGAAAAAGTCCTCCGAAGAGTACAGAAACGTATGCCTGTGACAGATAATGTCTTCCTATCCTGCTCGCTCATGGAGAGAGCTTCCTTCACCTTAGAGCCAAACAAGGTGGATTCATCAAAGGGAGCAGCGATTAATGATGGCTCTGTAAAATCACAAAGGTGCATCCAGGCATGCCTTTTTATGGCAATTCCTGAACCAGCAGCTCTCAAAGCTCCATATGAGGTGCGAGAAATCAGCCTCATGGAAGTGGTCGACAGAGACTGAAGGGTAGCCAGTTATGAAGAAAGAGTTGTCTTGTCTTCTGCAGACATGGACCCTGAGAGGGCATTGCAAAAGTCCTTAATTCCCACTGAAAGCACATAACATGTGCCAAGTAATTCAGCAACCTAAGGACAAAGATCATGGGTGCATAAACATGCCTCCCAAACATACCTCTCAACTGTACAGATTTTCACAGAAGGTCCAGATTTTTGCCTCATATTTTTGGTCCATTTTTCATAAAATTGTGGTTTTTCTGTAACATCACTGGAAATTATTGAACAATGAAGTCAGTAAATAATGACAGACATTTGAGTTTCAGATTTCATACCCTTAAGAAAATTCATGCTAATCATACCTCTCTCAACCTCTTACAGCAAGAAATCTGGACAAAGCCATAACTAAAGGTAGGACAAAAGCCCAAAAATAGGGACGTTTTTTAAATATTACTGTTACAAACATAAAAGGTCGATAGAATAACAGGTTTTGCATTAGCATGTACTTTCTACAGTATACAAAGTCTGAAACTCAAATGGGAAAATCTGGACTAATAGTATCTTCTTTCTCAGACCCATAATCCAATGGAGAAGGATCTGAGAAGAGTATGCCAAAGACTTTTCCCCAGAATACAAATCCACATCCAAAGAGTCTTGCTCCCTAGGCCTATTAACAGTAAACGAACCGCAGACCGCGAGTGTCGGTCTTTTTCTTTGCGTTTTTTAACAATTTGGGTAGTCGGAGGATCCGACGGCATAATGTACGCAAAATCTGAGCCGAAAAACTGTTCAGCAAACTCCGACCGACGCCTAAGCGTTCGTCGGTTGAAGGAAGCACAGGCCGAACAGGCTGCTACGTCGTGGTCTGGGCCTAAGCAAGGCAGACAGTAAGAGTGGAAATCTTTATGAGGTATTTGTTTCCCACAAGTTAAACAGTTATTGACTTTTTCTGACATCGGCTGAGGCAAGAAATAGTCCCCAATGGGGTACTTAGCTTTTTAGAAGTCTTCGAAGTAGTATTCGGTAGTAGTAATCTCTGGATCTGACCGACCGGCACTTGCGAACAGCTTCTGCTTCGGGCGCCACGCGGCAAGAAAGACTGGGGAAAATGGCGTCGGCTGATGCCTTTATACCCGAAGACCAGCAGAGATGACATCGGGTGAAGTGCGACATCAGCCGAAGCTGGACCCAGACTTTGGAATCCGGCCGACCGAAGGGCTGCCTGACGACAGGACAACCCATTTGTTATGACTGCAGATGCTACCTTGAAGGACATCTCCTCAAGGAGGCTTTAAAGCCATCAAAGCATTAAACAACCTCTGAGTAAAATCCTGCCATTCACATTGGGAATCTTTAACAAGCAGAGGAAATATGCTTTTTCTTTTGAGGGATAACCGCCAAAAAAACTAGGCTGTTCGTACCTTTGGTGACACTATCAACGTAGTAGAATAATCGGACACTTGCTGACACTATCAACTTAGTAAGAATCTCCTCCCATACCAGCATATGTGGAATCCGTTTCAGTCCCTTAGATAATGATCAGCTGAGGCTCCCCCGTGGCACAGGAATCCAAAGCAACAACCAAACAATCTTTTGGGTTTTCACCAGCCTTGACGGAGATGTCTGGAGGATGCTGGACAGCAGATGACTCAGACCATAGTTTTTTGGCCTTCTTCTTCGCAGGTACCTGACCTTTGGGATGGGAAGACTCCACCATAGCACCATGTTCCAACAACTTTAGACACTGGTTTTCCAAATAGACAAGGAGGACAGAAGACTACATAGGGTTTTAGAAGACAAACTCTTAGCAGACAGAACACTGTACAGTCGTGAGAAGCACCCAACAGAAGAGCCACTTCTCATGACATCTTTATGGGGACTCTACCTCCCAGACTGACATTTTCTCTTTCTGGATGACATGTAAACTCAAAAGAAACAAAACAGGAAAAGATAAGAAGAAACCTCAACAGGGCACTTATCCGAACCACAGCTTGGTAACCAACACAGAAGAAGAACATTCAGACCAATGTTCAATGATGGTGTTCAGACTGACAGCAAAGTTGTTCTGAGGTATGTACATCCAGAGATCATCTTTATGCCCTCCGCCTTGTGTGAGGAGCATATCTGTAACATACAACGTCTATAGTTTCTAAAGGCTTTGGTACACTGGCTGGACATTTGAGCTATCCTTGGCAGGAGCTCCCTTATGTTAGGAATACTGCAACAATGATATGGAAGGACATCACAGTATCTGAACTGGCTAGACACAGTAAAGCTTCACCAAGTTCAACTGAAGTGCTGAATATTGTAAAGGAAATAAAAGAACTGGAAGTGGGGTCTTTAGAAAAGGGATGGAGCAAATTACTTAAAAAAAAACACGTAGAATAATGTTCAGGTGCTGGAGTGAGGTTGAAGGGATGGAAGGAATGTAGCAATTTATATAATGTTAGAAGAATGATTGTTAAAATTGCATACTGCACAAAAAATAAGAAATATTGTTTGTTTTCTTTTCTCTTAATCTATGTACACCTACATCACTTTTTCAGCTGTAAAAAGATGTGAAAAATGTGAGTAATGACATTCCATGTGGCTTAGTACTGGGACTCCTCCTGACTGGCAACTCCTTCTTGGATTTCCAAACCTCTTACCCAGAGATGTAGTTAATTTACTGATGACTGCAAGCTGGGTGTTGTTCACTTGGACTCCATACCATTATGACAGCAAGAGCTAAGCCAGACATAACACTGGTGTACTAGAAACAGGATTAAATTATGTGCAGATAGGTATAGCACTGTTACCTCTAATAAATAAATCTCAACCGCAGCTTACAGTGCAGGACACAATTCATTCCAGTCTGATACAGCTGTCAGACATCTTGGCATTTTTTTAGGAAGCTCTTAATGACATGACATCACAAAGTACAGTTGTGTACACTTACCATAAATGTAGATGTTCGAGTGTATTCACTGTTGCAGTCATTACATTTGGGTTATCCTGCTGGCAGGTTGCCCTCAGTCGGCCTGAATTCCAAAGTCTTGGGTCCTGCGTCGGTTGATGTCACCTCTTCCCTGACGTCAGGTCGTCACGGGTATAAAAGATGCAGCCAACGCCATTTTCTTCAGTTTTTCTTGCCCCAGATGTCAGGTGCCCCCAAAAGGGTAAGCTAAAAATATGTAAATAAAACATACATGCACCAAAATAAGCTCTTAATCTATAAGCAAATACACCACCTAGGTTGTATAGATTAGAGAAGTAAAGATAAATTCCAGCAAAAGTAAGGGGGATAGCGGGTGGGTAACCTGGACTGCAACAGTGAATACACTCGAACATCTACATTTATGGTAAGTGTACACAACTGTACTATGTTCTTCGTGTTTCACTGTTGTAGTCATTACATTTGGGTAGTGTCCCAAAGCTATGGTTGGGGGGGCTGGAGCTAAACAGCATTAGGAGTAGCTAAGAGGCCCTGCAGAACTGCAGTGGCAAAGCCTGCCCTGGATTTAGAGTAAAGAGGCAGATTGTAATGTTTTGTAAAGGTATGCACTGAACTCCAAGTAGCAGCCTCTAAAATGTCTTTGGTTGGTACTCCCCTGAGAAAGGCTGTAGAAGTGGCTGCAGCTCTGGTTGAATGCGGCCTAATGCCCTTAGGCACTGTTTTGCCATGCTGTGAGTAGCAGAAACGAATGCAGTGACCTATCCACTTTGAAATAGCCTGCTTGGAGATCGCCTTTCCTTGTGATGCTGCGGCATATGCCACTAATAATTGTTCTGTCTTTCTGAAAACTTTAGTTTTGTCCAAGTAGAATCTAAGTTGTCTGTGTACGTCCAAAGAATGCAGAATTTTCTCCCCCTTGTCTGGATTTGAATAAAAAGCTGGCAAATTAATAATTTGGTTAAGAGCTACACTGGATACCACCTTAGGCATAAATGTAGGGTTTGTTCTCAGAGAGACCCTGTCTGGATAAAAAATGATAAAGGGTTCCACAGCCATGAGAGCCTGTAGCTCTGCAACTCGTCTTGCAGAATTTATTGCTAGGAGCAGAGCTGTTTTCCAAGTTAAGAATTTTATATCCGCAGTAGCAGCTGGCTCAAAAGGAGGTAAGGTGAGTTTTTCCAAGACATAATTGAGGACCCAAGCAGGTGTTGGCGTTCTCCTTAGTTCTTGGCTCCTCTGAGGTACTGCCTTAATAAAGGATGAGAAAAGAGTGGTGGCTCTGTATTGTAATGTGCCGAAATGGCAGAGGCATGGATTTTAATTGATGAAAAAGATGGGCCTTTGTCCAGCATCTCAGTTAAGTATTGCAAAATCTGAGAAATATTTGGGACAGCTGTATCAGTTCCTTGAGCTCGGTTCCAAGCACAAAATCTCTTCCATTTCCCAGCATAGGATTTTCTAGTACTAGACCTTCTGGCTTCTAAAATGACATCCATCACAGCTTTACTGAGAGGTGTGGTTTGTATGGCTACATTATCCACCATGCTGCCAGGTTTAGAGTCATGAGTTGGCTGTGGAGAATCTGATTGTTTTGCTGGGACCGTAGATGAGGTATTTGAGGTAAGGTCCAGGCTGGGCATTGGGACAAGTTCCTTAAGCTCGGATACCAGTACTGAGGTGGTCAGTCTGGGGCAATCAGAATCATTTTTGGTTTCTCCTGTCTGACCTTTAGGAGTACCTTGGGGAGGAGAGGCAGTGGAGGAAAGGCATATACGGATAGGTTTGTCCAGCTGAAAGATAAAGCGTCCACTTTCCAAGCTTGTCTATGATAAGTCCTTGTGCAGAATCTTTTTAGTTGATTGTTGTGAGGGAAGGCAAATAGATCTATGTCCGGGCGTCCCCATTTCTTTGTTATCATGCTGAAGACTTGTGGATCCAGGTGCCACTCGTGGGGATCAATGAGGTTTCTGCTTAGTTCATCTGCCAGAGTATTTTCCTTTCCTGGCAGGAATTGTGCCTGCAGATGAACTTGGTAAGTCAATGCTGTGTCCCATAAAGCCATGGCTAGTCTGCAAAGGGGGTAAGAATGAGTGCCCCTCTGCTTGTTTATGTACCACATGACCGTGGTGTTGTCTTGTCTTTATCAGTAGTTGTCCCAGATGAAGTAGGTCCTTGAAGGCTGTCAGGGCATTTTGAACAGCTAGCATCTCTTTTTGACTGATATGTAGATGCTTTTGCTTTGTGGACCAGGTGCTCTGAATGCCTCTTCTTGCCATGTGTACCCCTCAGGAATAATCTGATGTATCCGTCGTTAGGCTCTGCCTGGCTGGGGGTAGTGAGAATGGCTGTCCTTTGTTTTGGTGACAAGCCTTTGCCCACCATCGAAACTCCTGTTGCAGGCAGGGAATGAGAGTAATCATTGTTTCCAGGCTGTGGCAATGTTGTGTCCAGACACTTTTTAGGTACCATTGAATTTTCCTCATAAGCAGTCTTGCATATGGTATTAGTAAGATGCAGGATGCCATGAAGCCCAAAACCTGCAGAATCTTTCTTGCAGATAACTGGGCCTTTGTTGCCATTTCCTTGAAATAGGTAGTCAGTTGCCTTTGTTTGTCTGGAGTGAGAAAAGCCATCTGGGCAGTTGTATTTAAGCTTGCACCCAGGAATATTATCTCTTGAGAGGGTACTAGTTTTGATTTCTTTTTGTTGACTGTGTACCCTAGGCATGTTAAAAGTCTTTTCACAAACGTCAGATGCTATAGTAGAATGTTCTTGTTCTCTGCTTGCATGAGGCAGTCGTCCAAGTAAGGATATATTTGTATTCCTCTTGGTCTGCAGTAAGGAATTACTGGTGCCAGGCACTTTGTGAAGACCTTGGGCGCAGTAGATAAGCCAAAGGGCAGTGCAGAGAACTGGTAATGCTTTAAGCCAGCCTTGCATCTGAGGTATCTTCTGCATGATTGCCTGATTGGGACATGCAGGTATGCCTCTTTTAGGTCTAAAGTCACGAGCCAAGCCTTGCTGCCGAGCATGGGCAGAAGATGCTGCAAGGTCAACATCTTGAATTTTGGTATATCCAGGAAAGTGTTTAGAATAGATAGGTCCAGTATTGGTCTCCATGCTTTGTCCTTTCTGGGTACCAAGAACAGTCTTGAGTAAAACCCTTGCCCCTGCTCTTGCTGTGGCACTTGATGAATAGCCCTCATGTCCATGAGAGCTTCGACTTGTTTTTGAGCCTCTGCCCATTGATTTTTTGGCAGGTCTGGCCAACCATTTGCTCTTGGCAGGGTATGGAAGTGAAACTTGTAGCCTTGTGACACTACGTCTAGAACCCATTTGTCCTGGGTTATAATGTGCCAATTTTGAGAAAAAAGTGCTAGTTTTCCCCCCTACGGGTGCTGCCAGAAGATAAATGCTTGGTGCAGGCAGGGGTAAATCATTGGGATGGTTTCCTATATGGTTGTGCTTTGTCTTCTCCACCTTTGGAGGTAGAAGCACCCCACTGCTTAGAGCTGTAGGAACCTTGCAGCTGTGATCTGCCTCTAGGGCGTCTGGATCTGCCCCTTTGAGGTCTGTCTGAGACTGGAAAGGACCAATTCTTTGTAGGCCAGTGTCTGCTAAATCTAGGTGGCTATACCTGTAAGAAGTCCTTGACCGTTTGCATAGATTTAGCTTTGTCCTCCATTTTCTTTAACATCTCTTCTGCCTTAACACCAAACAAGGTATCATGTTGTAATGGAGCATCTAATAATTTTGCTTTAACATGATCAGGCAGATTTTGTTCCTTTAACCAAGCATGCCTCCCAATGACAGAACCCGTAACAGCGGCCCTGCAGGAGGCCTCCAGAGAATCAAAACCACATTGCAAAGTATGCTTTCCAACTTGTTCAGCTGCATGCAATAAATCCTGCATTTCTTTGTTTTCTGCACATTCAGAATTTACCATCATTTTCTGGTTAAGCAGTGTCATGATATATTGCTGATATTTGAGCATATGAAACTGGCAATTTAAGGCCCTTACAGCTAAGGTAGCAGATGTGTAAATCTTGTTCCCCCATCTATCCAGTGCCCTAGAATCCCTGTCAGAGGGGGTAGGGTTTTTTGCAGTGGGAGCCTTGACCCCTTTGGAACCCTGAGAAATAGTTTCTGGGTCTGCAGTAGGGTTTTTGAAAAGAAATTTATGAGTCAGGGACCCTGTAGTATCTGTCCGGCTTAACAGGAGCTGGAGGTAAGGAGTCAGGGGTCAGACTAGACTCCGAGAACACATCTACAATATCTAACACAGGTGGAATAGCTAGAGGCCTGTGTTGAGGTAGTAAAAGGAAGTCTCTGAGCCTCCTCTTAGATTCTGAAAAGTCTTGGCTCTCCCAGTGGAAGTGCTCCCTCATGGTATGCAAGGTTTCCCCAAAAGAGTAGTCCTCAGGAGAAGAAGCTAAAGGAATTGATTCTTCAGCATCAGAATCGTCATAGGGGGAAGAGAATATTCCTGATCAGAAGAGGAATCAGAAGAAATGGAAATCTGATCTGAAGATTGTCTGTCTCTTGCCAAGGCCTCTTATCAGGAGGGGGATGGGAACCCCTGATCAAGGTAATTAAATCTTCGGCCATTTTGAGCATCTGCTTTTTGGGCATGGAGGCCTGTCCATGTGGCTGGTGAACTTGTTTCTTTGCCTTTAAAGGTGTTTTAGTCTTTGCCTTTGAAGTCGGTTTAATATACAATTGTTTAGGTCTGAATACACCCTCAGAAGCAGATGCCTGCTCAGCGGCTCCGGACCCATCTGAGGGAATAATCTCAGAGGATCCAATACCTTGAGTTTCCAGCGGCCTGGCCGACTCCACGTGGGAGTCGGTAGTGGCCTGCGACTCTAAAGTAGCGGGCGTCAGGGGCTGCGAAAGCGCCTCACTGAGAACCGGCGACTTGCTTAGGAGAAGCTTCGTCTGTTTTGGACCTTGGTTGCCTGTCTTTTTCTTTGCATTTTTTGTGAACTCCGGTAGTCGGATAGCTATCCGATGACCTTGTATAATTAAATCTTCGCCCAAAATAGCTTAATGCAAAATCGTATCGACACTTAATAGTGCGTTGGTTAAATCTAGCTCAAAACCGACAACTAGAAATGTCGTGGACAGGGCCTAGGCAAGGAATACAGTAAGAATGAAAGTCCTTATGAGGTATTTGCTTCCCACAAGAAATACAATTATTAACTTTTTCTGACATCGGTCTGGAGCAAGAAAAAAGTTTCCCCAATGGGGTACTTAGCTTTTAATGAAGACTTTGGATCTGAAACTCGAACATGAAAATCTCAGGAGTCGGCCGACCGGCACTTGTGAACTGCTTCTGCTTCGGGTACCGCGCGGCAAGAAAGACTGGAGAAAATGGCGTCGGCTGCATCTTTTATACCCCTGACGACCTGATGTCAGGGAAGAGGCGACAGCAACTGACGCAGGACCCAAGACTTTGGAATTCAGGCCGACTGAGGGCAACCTGCCAGCAGTATAACCCAAATATAATGACTAACAGTGAAACACGAAGATCATCAGTAGTTCAGAAATTTAATTTATTTGACATTTGTTTACTGGGAAAGTTCAACTGGGCCAGAAAGTGCCCATTTTCAGCAGAGGCCTGGGGACAAAAGCTCCACAATCACAATCTTTCAAAAAACAATTACAGGTACTTTAAACCACAAAATATCATGTTATACCACAAAACATAAGCGTGAAAAACATAGAACATATGTTTCATAGTAGACTGCAATGAAAAAACACAAGCTGGAGAAAATATGTGAGGAAAAATTCATTAGTCACTTATTTGTTACATAGGTTAGCATGCGATAAATGAGACTTGAGACAAATTTAAAAGAGACATAGATTACATTATTAGAGAGAGTGAGGGTAAATTGAGTGATGTCTTAGTATGACAGCTGGCATTCATATTATGGTTATAGGAGGAAGAAGGATAGAGAGAAAAGGAGATTATAAGAAGAGTGCAGGACAGTGTGTCTTTAGGTAGTTAAGGTGAGTAGAAAACAGAGGTAGTGAAAGGTATACAAAGACGAAGTGGATAAGGTAAGGTAGTGGGGAAAACAAAAGTGGAGTAAGGAGGTTGGGGAGGATTGTGAGTTGTGACTTGAGTTGAAGGGGGTGAGCGAAGTACAGTGAGTAAGTTCAGCTAGGACTAGCACAGCAGCATGTCCAGGATTTTGTAAAGATTTCTTTTAGGGAGCATTTAAAGATGGGTAGGGTAGAAAGTTCTGGTGGTTAGAGGTAAGCAGTTCCATTTTTTGCTACTAAGTATGAGTGTAGGCTTTGTCCTGGGGATTTATTTGGTTTACTTATGGTGAGTTGTTTGTCTTCTGATCTGAGAGCTCTTTTGGGGAAATATGTGTTGATTAAACGGGTAAGAGATGGGCAAGCTAATTGTTTGTGTATGACTTTACGGTTTGTGTATGATTTTATGTACTGTTATAAGCTAAATGTAGGACAGGTGGAGGGGGAGTTCGACAGTTAAGGGAATGCAGAGATAGGATTGTTGTGTAAGAACGCACCATAGCTTTGGATAGCCTTCTCTTCTATATGCTGCTGTATCCATAATATAAGGGAGTTTGCCTCTGGTGAACTCTCGTAAGTCCGGCCATTATACAAAAGTTAGATGCTACCGCTAGGGTGCGTGCGACGTCCCACATCTTTCCTTGTGGACATCAGTTGTAAGCGGACGGGTATAAAGTGGACATCACCATGCACACTCCTCAGAAGAGAGTACCGCCGGAATTAGCGACTACAAAGTGGGTGCTCCAGGAGTCAGGCAAGTGTGAGGGGGAAAGGCTGGGGGGAAACTAACTATACAGCAGCATGGAGAAGAGAAGGGCATCTAAAGTTATGGTAAGTTCTTGCACAACAATACTATGTCCTCCTATTCATATGCTGCTGTACACATAACACAAGGGAGAGTGCAAAAGCTCCTGTTCTAAGAAAAGGGTGGAGGACCAGAAGCACTTTCCACAAACCCATGAAAGATGCTCTGGCTCTAGAAACAATGTCCAATTTGTAGTGCTTAGTAAAGGTGTGTACAGAGGAGCATGCAGCTGCTTCAAGAATAGCATCCCTGTCCAAACCTTTAAAAAAATGCCCCCGAGGAGGACATTGCCCTAGTGGAGTGTGCCTTTACTGGAGAGGGGAGCATTCTGCCATGAGTTGTGTAACAGAAAGAGATGATTTTAGATATCCAAGAAGATATGGTTTGCTTGGAAACAGGGTGCCCCAGGGCTCTTGGGTGATATGAGATGAAAAACCTGTCTGATTTGCAGATGGGTTTGGTCTTAATAAATAATATCCGAGTTGTCTGTGTACATCCAAGGAGTGAAGTATTCTTTCAGCTGGGTTTTGTGGAGAGGGGAAAAAGGTTGGCAGGTTGATGGCCAGTTTGAGGACAATTCATTGGGAAGAAGGGTAGTTGTTCTCGAGGGCGTTGAAGAATGACTTTGGGAGTAGGTCTGGCCTCCCAAGTCATGAAGTATCCCTGTTTTATTATACATAGGACCCAAGAGTTCTGGGTGACTGGATTCCAAGCGGGAAGAGATATTGAGAGACGCATGGAAAGAGGGGTGTCTGGGTGAAGTACCTGGTAGTCAGAGGCTACGAGGCTTACCCTGAAAGGGCTGTTTGGAAGCAGGAGTGGAGAAAACAGACTTGGAAAGGAGCTGTTTCCTATGGTCCTTTTTGGTTTTAGCTGGCATTTTCCTAGCACACACACAAAGGAGGTTTTGGCAGGGTAGTTCTTTTGAAAACGTGGAACTGGGGAAACAAAAACATGTCTCAAATCCCGCAGTTCCTTGCCTTTTGTCTGGAAGGCCTTGAAGAGGTCAGTAGCAGCTGTACCAAACAAGTCTTTATTGTCTAGTGGTGTGTCCAGGAGTTTAGACTTGATGTCATCAGGGAGGGGCTGCAATCTAAACCAAGAGCATCTCCATAGTGGTTTAGTTACTTGAGTGCAGGAATTCAAGAGAGTGGATATTCTGGCCTTGGCTGGGGAGTCAGGGAGCTCCCCCAATTTTTTTACCACATCTGCCATCAGAGTCGAAGAATATTTGGCCATGTGTGCCTGGTAGTTGATGGCTCTTACTGCTAAAGTTGCAGAGGTGTATACTTTTTTCCCCACACAATCCATCAGTCTGATCTCTTTATGTGAGGGCAGTAGAGAGGTGGAGGGAAGTAACTTCAAAGTTTTGTCAGCAGCCACAGTGGTAACCGAGGGGTCTGCGGATGGGGCTTTGTACAAGAATCTAGCCTCATTAGGGACACTGTAACATCTATCTGGGTTTTTTGAAGCGGCCAGGAAGGCATCCAGGAAAGCAAGGTGTACGGGGGAGGGGGGTGTACAACAGAGGGACTATGAGACTCCAGTTGGAGTAGTTCATAATATCTCTTTTGGGTCTCAGTGACCTGGCTACTGTCCCACTTGAAAAAAATTTGTATTTGTGTAATAGTCTCCCCAAAGGAGAAGTCCTCTCCTGGGTAGTCTGTGCCTTTGAACTCCTCCTCTGGGGAGGCATATCCCAGAGGGGAAGAAATTTGAGAAAAATAAGTGAGGGATTCATCATATGATGAATCCTCTTCTCCAGAGTAGACGTTGGGAGCAGGTCCCCTAGGGGTAGAAGACGAAGGGGCCTGAACTGGAGACAGAGCCTGACATAAGGCCAGGAAGGTGTTTAGACGGCCTTGGGTGAAGGCCTGCCAATCCAGAAGCTGTTTGACAGTAGAAGGTGTCCGACGATGAGCAATATGTTTTGTCTTTTGTTTTCTCTTTTTACGTGACCCTGATGAAGAATCGGAGATATGGTGAAGGGCAGGAGGGCCGGATGACGGGCGATACTCCACAATATCTGAGGCTATACTTTCTCGCACTACAATCTGAGAGACCCCACGTGGACCCTCAGAAATTATGAGCCTAGGTACCCCTTGGCGACCGAATCAGACACCTGCAGTTTCCTCCGGGACGTGACCTCGGGTACTGTAATGGCTTCCTTCGGGCTATCCGCCAAAGGAAGATCCAAGGACTCCGGCTCGGACTCCAGGCCTTCACCAGCCTCGAGATGTACGGGTGGAGTGGAGGGCACAGCAGTCGGTTCAGACCTAGACCTTTTCGCCTTTTTGACTGGTGACTCATCCGAGGAACCTGATGTTGAAACCATACCAAAAGCTAACCGTTTAAGTCTCTGATACTATAGGCAGAGTTTTAATGCTGCTAAGTGGCTTTTAAGGGTTTTGAGGATAAAGGCCTGACAAATACTACAGGGGTGTGGTTGTGTTCTTGGTCTACGCAAAACAGGCAGAGCTCATGCAAATCCTTATGTGGAATTTGCCTTCCACACCTACACTTGCCCTTTCAGCCGGAAATGAACCCAAAGCAGTAGCAAGCAAATAACCCCCCCCCCCCTATGGGGTGCTTATCTAAAGCTGGATGGTGTAAAATCACTTTTCCGAAGGAGCGACGACCAGAGATGGCAGTCACACAGGTGGCAGAAAAGTTCTGAACAGGGTGCGTGCTGACATCTGCTTTATACCAGACATCCGCAGGGAGAGGCGCAGGACATAGCATGCACCCTAGCAGTAGCATCTAACTTTTGTATAATGGCTGGACATACGAGAGTTCACCAGAGGCAAACTCTCTTGTGTTATGGATACAGCAGCATATGAATAGAAGGACATTTACAGTGATGGGCAAATGAGGATGAATTAGTAGCAAACTTGGCAATTTTAACAGCTTTCAATTTTGCTTTTTATGGAGGATTGTAAATTGGTTAGACTTGGTGATCCACAGAGCTACAGCAAGTTTTGTGGGTATACTCAGAAAATTCTTTAAAAATTCTAATACCTAAAAGTATCTCATATAGCTCAAAGGAAGTTATAATTTGTTAATAATCTGCCCTGATCAAACCAATTACAGAACATAATGCCTCTTTAACTGCATCTAAACCAAACACATCATCATCATCATCTTCTTTCGGCTTTTCCTGGTTAGGGGTTGCCACAGCGGATCACCTGTCCGCTCATGAGTGGCAGTGGAGTTTTACGGTGTCGAGTTGCCAGCTCGGCGTCCAACCTCCCACAGAAGGCACACACATGCACACACTCACACCTAGGGCCAATTTAGTGTCCCCAATCCCTTTGGGATGTGGGAGGAAACCGGAGCACCCAGAGGAAACCCACGCGACCACAAGGAGGACATGCAGACTCCGCACAGAAGGCACCCCAGCAGAGGATCAAACCGAACCTCCTGCTGTGAAGCAGCAATGCTAACCACTGCACCACACATCATGTAACTAGAAAGAAAGTACAGTTGTGTACCTACCATAAATGTAGATTTTCGAGTGTATTCACTGTTGTAGTCATTACACTTGGGTTATCCTGCTGGCAGGCTACCCACAGTTGGCCAGAGTTCCAAAGTTTAGGTCCAGCGTCGGTTGCTGTCGCCTCTTCCCTGACGTCAGTGCGCCAGGGGTATAAAAGATGCAACCGATGCCATTTTCTTCAGATTTTTTTGCCCCAGATGTCAGGTGCCCCCAGACAGGAAGGCTGAAAAAATAAAATTATGCCAAAAAGCATGCATGTACTAATATAAACATTTCCTTCAACTACAAGCAAATATACCACATAGGTTGTATAGAGTTGAGAAGTACAGAAAAGTCCCAGCAATGAAAAGGGGGATGGTGGGTGGGTAACCTGGACTGCAACAGTGAATACACTCGAACATCTACATTTATGGTAGGTACACAACTGTACTATGTTCATCGTGTTTCACTGTTGCAGTCATTACACTTGGGTTGAATCCCAAAGCTGAGGTTGGGTGGCTGGGCCTAAATAGGATTAGGAGAGGCTACCAGGCCCTGCAGAACTGCAGTGGCAAAGCCTGCTCTGGATTTAGAGTAGAGAGGTAAGTGGTAGTGCTTGGTGAAAAGTGTGCACTGAACTCCAGGTTGCAGCTTCTAAAATGTCTTTGGTTGGTACTCATCTGAGAAAGGCTGCTGAAGTGGCTGCTGCTCTGATAGAATGTGGCCTAATGCCCTTAAGCACAGATTCGTCATGTTGTGCATAACAGAAGCGAATGCAGTGTCCTGTCCATTTTGAAATTGTCTGCTTTGAGATAGGCTTTCCTTGTGATCCTGCAGCATAGGCTACAAACAGTTGCTCAGTTTTTCTGAAAGCTTTTGTTTTGCCCAAGTAGAATCGTAGCTGTCTGTGTATGTCCAAAGCATGCAGAAGTCTCTCCCCTTTATTCTGGGGATTTGGATAGAAAGTTGGTAAATGAATGGTTTGGTTAAGAGCCACATTGGTAACCACCTTTGGCATGAATGTTGGGTTTGTCCTAAGAGAGACCCTGTCCTGGTGAAAAATTATGAAAGGTTCCACGGCCATTAATACCTGCAACTCTGAGACTCTTCTTGCTGAAGTTATTGCTAGGAGCAGAGCAGTTTTCCATGATAAGAATTTTATATCAGCTGTGCTGGCTGGTTCAAAAGGAGGCAGTGTGAGCTTTTCTAAAACAAAATTGAGATTCCAAGTAGGTACTGGTGCTCTCCTTGGGGGGGTCTTATGTTTTTTGCCCCTCTGAGGTACTGCCTTAGTAGTGGATGTAAAAAAATTAGGAGGTTCCGTATTGTAATGAGCTGAAATGGCAGAGGCATGGATCTTAATAGATGAGAAGGATAGGCCTTTGTCCAGCATCTCAGTTAGGTATTGTAAAATCTGAGGTATATTTGGAACAAGTGGTACGAGCCCTTGTGCCTGGTTCCAAGCACAGAATCTCTTCCATTTTTCTGCATAAGATTTCCTAGTGCTGGGCTTCCTAGCTTCTAAAATGACATCCATAACAGCTTTAGAGAGAGGTGCGGTCTGAGTGGCTACATTATCTGCCATGCTGCCAGATTTAAGGTTCTGAGTTGACTGTGGAGAATCTGATTGTTTTGTTGAGTCAGAAGATGAGGAATTTGAGCTAAAGGCCAGGCTGGGCCATGAGACAAGCTCTTTAGGATTGGGTGCCAGTGCTGGTGTGGCCAATCTGTGGCAATCAGGATCATTTTTAGCCTCTCGTCTGACTTTTAGGAGCACCTTGGGAAGACGAGGCAGTGGAGGGAAGGCATACACTGTCAGGGTTTTTCCAGCTGAATGAGAGCATCCACCTTCCATGCTTGTGAGTGATAAGTTATTGTGGAGAATTTCTGTAGTTGGCATATGTGAGGGGAGGCAAAAAGATCTATGCCTGGGCGTCCCCATTTCCTTGTTATCATGCTGAACACCTGTGGATTTAGTTTCCATTTGTGAGGATCCATGATATTTCTGCTTAGTTCGTCTGCCAGTGTATTTTTCGTTCCAGGCAGGAATTGTGCCTGCAGAAGTACTTTATAGGTCAGTGCTGTGTTCCACAAAGTCATGGCTTGCCTGCAGAGGGGGTAGGAATGTGTGCCCCCTTGCTTGTTTATGTACCACATAACTGTGGTATTGTCCGTCTTTATTAATAGTTGTCCTGGATGTAGTAGGTCCTTGAAAGCTGTCAGGGCATTCTGTACAGCTAGCATCTCTTTTTGATTGATGTGAAGATGCATTTGTTCCTTGGGCCACGTGCCCTGAATACATTTTCCTGCCATATGTGCCCCCCAGGCATAATCCTATGCATCCGTTGTTATTGTCTGCCTGGCTGTGGGTAAGGTGAAAGACTGTCCCTTGTTGTGGTGACAGGCCTGGGACCACCATCGAAACTCCTGTTGTAGGCAGGGAATTAAAGTTATTATTGTTTCCAGGCTGTGGCAATGTTGAGTCCAAACATTTTTTAGATACCACTGTAGTTTCCTCATATGCAGTCTTGCAAATGGAATTAGTAGAATGCAGGATGCCATGAAGCCCAGGGCCTGCAGAATTTTTCTTGCAGGGAGCTGGGTCTTTGTTGCCATCATTTGAAAGTAATGAGTCAGTTGCCTTTGCTTGTCTGGCGTGAGATAAGCCATCTGGGCAGTTGTACTTAAGCTTGCACCCAGGAATATAATCTCTTGAGAGGGCACTAGTTTTGATTTATTTTCGTTTACTGTGTACCCTAGGCAAATTAGTAATCTTTTTACAAATGCCAGATGCTTTAGAAGAATGTCCTTGCTTGCTGCTTGAATAAGTAGGGATATATTTGAATTCCTTTTTGTCTACAAAATGCAATTACTGGTGCCAGGCATTTTGTGAAGACCCTGGGCGCAGTAGATAAGCCAAAGGGCAGTGCAGAGAACTGGTAATGCATTGAGCCAGCTATGAATCTGAGGTATCTTCTGCAAGATTGTCTGAATGGGACATGCAGGTATGCCTCCTTGAGGTCCAAAGTAACTAGCCAAGCCTTCTTGCCCAGCATGGGTAGAAGTTGCTGCAGTGTTAACATTTTGAATTTTGGAACATCCAGGAAAGTACTTAGGATTGACAAGTCCAGTATTGGTCTCCAGGCTTTGTCCTTTCTGGGTACTAGGAAAAGTCTCGAGTAAAATCCTTGTCCTTGTTCTTGCTGTGGTACTCTTTGAATAGCTTCCATGTCCATGAGAGCAGCAATTTGTTTTTGTGCCTCTGCCCATTGGTTTTGTGGCAGGTCCGGCATACCTTTTGATTTTGGAAGGGTGGGAAAGTGGAACCTGTAACCCTGAGAAACAATATTCAGTACCCATTTGTCCTGGGTGATTATGTGCCAATTTTGTGAGAAAAGTGCTAGCTTTCCCCCTAGGGGTGCTGCCAAGTGCTTGGCATTTGTAGAGGGAAGTCATTGGGACTGTTTCCTATAAGGTTGTGACTTGTCTTCTCCTCCTTTGGGGGTGGAAGCACCCCATTGTTTACATCTGTAGGAGCCTTGGGGCTGAGATCTGCCTCTTTGTGGCCTGACACTGGAAAGGACCAATTTTTTGAGGGCCAGTTTCTGCTAAACCTAGGTGGTTGAACCTGTAAGAAATCCTTTACTGTCTGCATTGATTTTGCTTTATCCTCCATTTTCTTTAACACCTCTTCTGCCTTAACATCAAACAAAGTATCATGCTGTAGTGGGGCATCCAATAATTTTACTTTAACATGTTCAGGTAAACTTTGTTCTTTCAACCAAGCATGCCTTCGAATGACAGAGCCTGCAACTACGGCTCTACAAGAAGCCTCTAATGAATCAAAACCACATTGCAGAGTATGCTTTCCCATTTGTTCAGCTGCATGCAATAAATCCTGCATTTCCTTACTGTCAGGACTTTGAGTTTGTAAGCATTTTCAGTTTTAACAAAGACATGAGGTACTGCTGATATTTAAGCATGTGAAACTGGCAATTTAAAGCCCTTACAGCTAAAGTAGCAGAAGTGTAAACTTGTTTTCCCTCATCTATCCAGAGCTCTGGAATCCCTATCAGAGGGGACAGGGTTTTTAGCAGTGGAAGCCTTAACCCCTTTGGGACCCTGAGAAATTGTTTCTGGGTCCGCAGCAGGGTTTTTGTAAAGAAATTTATGAGAGTCAGGGACCCTGTAGTACCTGTCTGGCTTGATTGGTGCAGGGAGTAAACAATCAGGAGACAGACTGGATTCAGAGAAAACATCATCAACAATATCAAGCACAGGGGGAATAGCCAGGGGCCTGTGCTGAGGCAATAAAAGAAAGTCTCTGAGCCTTTTCTTGGATTCTGAGTAATCCTGGCTCTCCCAATGGAAATGCTCCCTCAGGGTGTGCAGGGTTTCCCCAAAAGAATAATCATCAGGAGGAGAGGCTGAAAGTAAAGATTCTTCTGCAACAGAGTCCTTATAGGGAGGGAGAGAATATCCCTGATCTGAAGAGGAATCAGAGGAAATAGAAACCTGGTCAGAGGAATCATAGTCAGTGTCTTGCCTAGGCCGTTTATCAGGAGGGGGATGGGAACCCCTGATCAAAGTAATTAGGTCTTCGGCCATTTTAAGCATCTGTTTCTTTGGCATGGTTGACTGTTCAGGAGAATGCTGTATTTGTTTCCTTGTCTTTAACAGTGTTTTTGACTTTGCCTTGGCTGCTGCAGTGGACTTAATAGTAAGCTGTGAAGGTCTGAAAACACCCTCAGAAGCCGATGCCTGCTCAGTGGCTCCGGATCCATCCGAGGGAATAGTTTCTGCAGGCCCAATACCTTGAGTTTCCACAGGCCTAGGTGTCACCACGTGGGTGTCGGATACGGCCTGTGGCTCTGAGGTAACGGGTGTCAGGGGCTGCGAAAGCGCTTCACTGAGAACCGGCGACTGGCCTAGAAGAGGCTTCGTCGTCGGTTTTGGACCTCAGATGCCTGTCCTTTTCTTTGTCTTTGCATTTTTTATGAATTCCGGTCGTCGGTTGTTCCGACGGCATTATGTAGTTAAACCTTCGGCCAAAGTAATGTAAAGCAAAATCAAACCGACGCTTAATAGTGCGTTTGTTGAATCTAGCAAAAAACCGACAACTAGTAACGTCATGGTCAGGGCCTAGGCAAGGAATACAGTAAGAGTGAAAGTCCTTATGAGCTATTTGCTTCCCACAAAAAATACAATTAACTTTTACTGACATTGGTCTGGAGCAAGAAAAAGTTTCCCCAACGGGGTACTTAGCTTTACTGAAGACTTCGGTTCTGAAACTCGATTTCGAAAATCTCAGGAGTCGGCTGACTGGCACTTGCGAACTGCTTTTGCTTCGGGCACCGGGCGGCAAGAAAGACTGGAGAAAATGGCGTCGGTTGTATCTTTTATACCCCTGGCGCACTGACATCAGGGAAGAGGCGAAAGCAACTGACGCCGGACCTAGACTTTGGAACTCTGGCCGACTGCGGGTAGCCTGCCAGCAGGATAACCCAAGTGTAATGACTGCAACAGTGAAACACGATGAACATCAGAAAGGTTCTTAACCTAAAAAGATCATGGGACCGAACACACTCTGCTACCAAGATAAGCCTGAATTTCTATCCCTATACTCGTCACCTTATAACATGTCTATCGTTCTGTGATGTCAACCCTTCTTGATCTCCACCCCCACAAAACAAATGGTTCAACAAACACCTGAACTACAGGCATCCACCTCCATTAAAATTAAGTAAGATGAGTGTGTGTGTGTGTGTGTGTGTGGGGGGGGGGGGGGGTAGGTCTGTTACTTCTGCTACATATAAACCACAGCAACAGCTTCACCTCCTTTAAGGCAAACTTTGATAATTGGATGGTTGCCCATAAATTCACCTTGGGCCTGACCTGTTTTGCCCTAATGGAGGTAGATGTGGCCTATGAGAGTGGGTACTGACAAGGTAACTATGGTCAATGGATTGACTCTGCCTTGTAAACTCTATAAATCTATGAGGGTGGACCTCTTCATCACAAATCTCACGTTACCAACGTGAAAAACTTGAAGCATTCTATGGCTCCCTGTGTAAACAGACTGGTAAAATATTTCAGTTTTTAATTGAAAAACAATTTAAACCCTAGACTCAGGTATCAAACATACACACAAAAAAAGAAGGTGCAGTTGAAATCTCAGCACATATGCAGTTACTTCAATGCTACTGCCAAGGAATGCCTTACCTGCAATAGCTGAATCTGGACAAACTGAGCACCCGTTCCTGGATCCCGTATAGTTAATCCACAACTTGGCAACACAATGCCACTGTTGCCACATAATCGACCACTAGGATTAACAGATGAGCTGCTAATGCCAACCTTGCTGCATTTGTTTTTTTTCTGCATTAGGCTCCCTATTCCTGGAAACCAGAAAGTAAAATTTATAAGGCTCCCTATTCCTGGAAACCAGAAAGTAAAATTTATAAGATGTTAGAACAGTTACAAAGTTACTTTAAGAAGTAAAAGTGGACACCAAAGATTCAGCCGTAGTCATCTTTCAATACTTGCAAGCTATATTCTGTGTGAGAATCATATACTCAGATTCGAAACTCCATGCCTACTTTCCAGCACCAGAATACCATATACAAGGCAATTATGGAGTTCAGGACATCACATCCAATAAAAGACTATTCTCTACCTGTGACATACAATATTACTGCAGTACAGGAAAATAACTTAAACTTACATACTTACTATAATGAAAAAGACAGCCCATCTGTAGCTCTCCAGTTGTTTTTGATGCATGGATCACTGCAGAGCACTAAGGCGTGTCCAAGAGTCAGCTTCCGGTGATTTCTCCTGTCCACCTGGCGAATCTGGGCATAATAGGGCAATGCAGCAATTGCCTCATGTACACAGACAACCCTCTCCTCCTACTACCAAACACTACAACCTGCAAGAGATGCACTTACATAGCCAAACTGGAAGCAAAGCTCTCTACAGCCAAGATTGCGCCAGACAGTCAAGAGGAGAAGGTTAACACCTGCACTACACCTCAAGCAACACATACCACTTCAAAACTCACGCCACCAACATCCACACACAGTAACACTAAACCCACTTATGCGGAGGTCATTAACATTAACCTGCCCAAGCAACAAAGACCTCCGAAGCTGAAACGCAAACAAACACCAATCACAACCAAAGTGACACACAGCTCAAAACACCAGTGTGCCACCAAACAGCAGCCCCTAAGGCAAGACAACATACCAAACACTTTAGTCACAGGTGACTCTATTGTCAGGAGCAATGATGTCCCACTCAACTGGCTGAACAAGGAGAAAACTGCCTGTTGGGTGCCAGGATCCACCACATAATGCATGCACATAAGTCACTCCACAACAAGTACAAATATGACTCTGTCGTTGTCCATGTTGGAGTGAATGACTTGAGACGTACCTCCCTGGACTACATGGAGAGAGACATGGAAGAGCTTTCAGATCATGTGGCCCAGGCAAGTATGACCCTAGCCGTGAGCAGCATCCTGCCTTCGCCCAGAATGATACCACAGTATAAGGACAAAATGACTGACTTCAACAATTGGCTACGTTTCTGGTGTCATTCAAAGGGGATCCAGTATGTGTCTGCCTGGGACGACATGATCGACAAACCACGAAGATTTGCCAGAGATGGTCTGCACCTGTCGCCCCTGGGATTCAGGTTACTGGCTAAGGCTCTTGCCAACCCTATAGCACCTTTTTTAGGCAAGGCTCAAAGGACAAAACCACCACCGTAACAGATATAAGCATGCAAAATCTGAAGGTAATGTTAATCAGTGCTAGAAGTCTAAACCTCAAAAAGCACTCTCTCAAGACACTCCTAAAAAATGGAGAACATCGATATCTGTGCAATAGCTGAGACCTGGTTCAAGGCTCCAGAGAGTACCCCTGCAATACCAGGCTACAACTCTTAGCACACTTTTCGGCCACCAAACCAGGACTGACGCACTAAAAGCGGAGAAGTGTCCATATTCACCATGGATATTCACACCTCCAGGCTAGTTGCCCAACACATTGCATCTGAAATTCAACAGGTGCAATTAACACTAGGTAAGACTGCAATCCAAACTGTAGCTTGCTACAGATCCCCCACCATGCCCCAAGATTCTCACTACATCTTTCTAAACATATTAGAAAATATTAAGATACAAGCAAACACCCTAATACTGGGTGATTTCAACTACCCTGCCATTAATTGAGAAAGCTACTCGGGTACCAACACCTTTGTCTAACGGTTCTTGGAATTCATAAAATCCAATGCCCAGGACCAACTAATCCATAGTCCCACCACGGGCTCAAATATGCTAGACCTGGTCATTACCAACATGGGAGAATGATGCTCCACACCAGTGGTCACCATGGTCAGGTCTGACCATAAGCTAATCACCCTTGATGTCCAACATCCCACCTCCCACCCCCCAGTAGGGAAACCTCCATAAAAAACTTCTCCAAAGCCAACTTCATGCTACTCAAGTCAGAAGTGACAAACTTTATGACACCCATGCAGATGGAAACTGAAAGTTCAACTGCTGAATCCTACACTAAGACACTGTACGAGCACATCCTCTCATGCATGAATCATCCCATTCCGAACAGAACAAAGACGGTCTCCTCCAAAAAAGGAACCCAATCTGGTGTTCCCCTGCCATAAACAAACTATACAACAGAAGGTAGAAACTGTTGCAGAAAAGAGGAAAATCCCAGGATGCAAAAAACTCCCTTATTAGCCTCAGTAAGAAGCTGAGATCCCTCATAAAATCCTCCAAAGCTAGTTACAAAAATAAAATTGCCAAAGATTCCAAGGACAACCACAAGGCATTCTACAGTTATGTCAAGAATCCAAATGGCAATGCTCAGATATGCTCTGAGCTACAACAATGGCATTAAATATACTGATCCCAAGGATACTGCCAATATCCTAGCAGATTGATTCAGTGCCAACTTCACCCTCCCTCACCCCCTAAAGGGCCCATCTCAATAAAAAAAGATTGCCAAATTCCGGTAATCACGGCCACATAGGTAAAACACGCACTCTCCAAAGCTAGGATTACAGCATCCATGGGACCAGACGACATCCCGGGCTGTGTACTACATGAACTACAAAATGAACTGGCACCTTACCTAAGTGTCATGTTTAATCACAGCCTCACCTCAGGCTTTGTGCTCAATGAGTGGCGCACAGCTACAGTTATCCCACTCCACAAGGGGGATCCACCTTGGATCCCGGGAAAGTACAGTTGTGTACCTACTATAAATCTAGATGTTCGAGTGTATTCACTGTTGCAGTCATTACTCTTGGGTTATCCTGCTGGCAGGCTACCCTCAGTCGGCCAGAATTCCAAAGTCTAGGTCCGGCGTCGGTTGGTCGCCTCTTCCCTGACATCATTGCGCCAGGGGTATAAAAGATGCAGCCGAGGCCATTTTCTTCAGTTTTTCTTGCCCCAGATGTCAGGTGCCCCAAATTGGTAGGCTGAAAAATATGCCAATAAGAAATGCATGCACAAAAATAACATTTCCTTCATCTACAAGAAAATGCACCAAAAAGGTTGTATAGGATAGAGATGTGCAGATAAGTCCCAGCAAAGAGAAGGGGGATGGTGGGTGGGTAACCTGGACTGCAACAGTGAATACACTCGAACATCTACATTTATGGTAGGTACACAACTGTACTATGTTCATTGTGTTTCACTGTTGCAGTCATTACTCTTGGGTAGAATCCCAAAGCTGAGGATGGGTGGCTGGGCTAAATAGGGTTAGGAGAGGCTATGAGGCCCTGCAGAACTGCAGTGGCAAAGCCTGCTCTGGAGTTAGAGTAGAGAGGCAAGTGGTAGTGCTTTGTAAATGTGTGCACTGAACTCCAAGTTGCAGCCTCTAAGATATCTTTGGTTGGTACTCCTCTGAGGAAGGCTGCTGAAGTGGCTGCTGCTCTGGTGGAATGAGGCCTAATGCCCTTAGGCACTGATTTGCCATGTTGAAAATAGCAGAAATGGATGCAATTGCCTATCCATTTAGAAATAGTCTGTTTTGAGATGGCCTTTCCTTGTGATCCTGCAGCATATGACACTAAAAGTTGCTCAGTCTTTCTGAAAGCTTTAGTTCTGTCCAAGTAGAAGCGTAACTGCCTGTGTATGTCCAGAGAATGCAGAATTTTCTCACCCTTGTTCTGTGGATTTGGTAAAAGGTAGGCAAGTGAATGGTTTGGTTGAGGGCCACACTGGACACCACCTTAGGCATAAATGTAGGGTTTGTCCTCAGAGAAACCCTGTCTGGATGAAAAATGATGAAAGGTTCCACAGCCATGAGTGCTTGTAACTCCGAGACTCGCCGTGCAGAGCTGTTTTCCAGGATAAGAATTGTATATCTGCTGTTGATGCTGGCTCGAGAGGAGGCAGTGTGAGTTTTTTCAAAAACATAATTGAGGTCCCAGGCCGGAACTGGTGCTCTCCTTGGAGGCCTAATATTTTTGGCCCCTCTGAGGTACTGCCTTATTAAAGGAGGAGAAAAGATAGGTGGTTCCATATTGTAATGGGCTGAAATGGCAAAGGCATGAATCTTAATTGATGAGAAAGAAAGGCCTTTGTTCAGCATCTCAGTTAGGTATTGTAAAATCTGAGGTATATTTGGTACAGACGTGTCAATGCCTTGTTCCTGGTTCCAAGCACAGAATCTCTTCCATTTTTCTGCATAAGATTTTCTGGTACTGGGCCTCCTGGCCTCCAAGATAACATCCATAATAGCTTTTGAAAGAGGAGTGTTCTGAATGGCTACACTATCCGCCATGCCGCCAGATTTAAGGTTCTGAGTTGGCTGTGCAGGATCTGATTGTTTTGTTGGGTCAGCAAGTGAGAAGTTTGAGGCAATATCCATGCTGGACCTTGAAACAAGCTCTTTAGGATTGGGTACCAGTGCTGGCGTGGCCAGTCTGGTGCAATCAGTATCATTTTTGGCTTCTCTTGTCTGACCTTTAGGAGTACTCTGGGAAAGAGAGGCAGTGGGGGAAAAGCATATGCTGTTAGATTTTTCTAGCTGAATGATAGGGCATCCACTTTCCATGCTTGCTTGTGATAAAACCTTGTGCAAAATCTCTGCAACTGACAGTACTGAGGGGAGGCAAACACATCTATGTCTGGGCATCCCCATTTCCTTATTATCATGCTGAAGACTTGTGGATCCAGTTTCCATTCGTGGGGATCCATGAGGTTTCTGCTTAGTTCGTCTGCCAGAGTATTTGTTTTTCCTGGCAGGAATTGTGCTTGCAGGTGAACTTGAAAAGCCAATGCGGTGTCCCATAAGGTCATTGCTTGTCTGCAGAGGGGGTAGGAATGTGTACCTTCCTGCTTGTTTATGTACCACATGACCGTAGTGTTGTCTGTCTTTATCAGTAACTGCCCTGGATGAAGCAGGTCCTTGAAAGCTGTCAGGGCATTTTGAACAGCTAGCATCTCTTTTTGATTGATGTGAAGATGCATCTGGTTTGCAGGCCATGTGCCCTGAACACATTTTCCTGCCATATGGGCCCCCCAGGCATAATCTGATGCATCCGTTGTCAGTGTCTTTCTGGCTGTGGGTAAACTGAATGGCAGACCCTTGTTGTGGTGACAGGCTTCTGCCCACCATCGAAACTCCTGTTGTAGGCAGGGAATGAGTGCAATTACTGTCTCCAGGCTGTGGCAAAGCAGAGTCCAAACACTTTTCAGATACCATTGTGGTTTCCTCATATGCCGTCTGGCATATGGAATTAGTAGAATGCAGGATGCCATGAAACCCAAGGCCTGCAGGATTTTCCTTGCAGATAAGTGGGTTTTTGTTGCCAATTTCTTGAAGTAATAGTCAGTTGCTTTTGCTTGTCAGGTGTGAGATAAGCCATCTGGGCAGTTGTATTTAAGCTTGCACCCAAGATTATCTCTTGAGAGGGCACTAGTTTTGATTTCTTTTCGTTTACTGTGTACCCTAGGCCAATTAGTAATCTTTTTTACAAACGCCAGATGCTTTAGAAGAGTGTCTTTGTTCTCTGCTGAATTAGGCAGTCGTCCAAGTAGTCCAATATTTGAATTTCTTTTTGTCTGCAAAACGCAATTACTGGTGCCAGGCATTTTGTGAAGACCCTAGGTGCGGCAGATAAGCCAAAGGGCAGTGCACAGAAATGGTAATGCATTGAGCCAGCTATGAATCTGGGATATCTTCTGCAAGATTGCCTGATTGGGACATGCAGGTATGCCTTTTTTAGGACCAAAGTTACGAGCCAAGTCCTCTTGCCCAACATGGGCCATAGCTGCTGTAGAGTCAACATCTTGAATTTTGGAACTTCCAGAAACTTATTTAGTATAGACAGGTCCAGTATTGGTCTCCAGGTTTTGTCCTTCCTGGGTACTAGGAAAAGTCTGGAATAAAATCCTTGCCCCTGCTCTTGTTGTGGAACTTGCTGAATGGCCCTCATGTCCATGAGGGCTGTAATTTGCTTTTGTGCCTCTTCCCATTGACTGTGTGGCAGGTTTGGCATGCCCTTTGACCTTGGTAGAGTGTGAAAATGGAACCTGTAGCCTTGGGACACTATGTTCAGGACTTATATGTCTTGGGTAACCATTTGCCAATTTGATGAAAAAAGTGCTAGTTTTCCCCCTAAGGGGGCTGTCAAAAGAAAACTGCTTGGAACTGGTAGAGGAAAGTCATTGGGACTGTTTCCTGTAAGGTTGCGATTTGTCTTCTCCGCTTTTGGAGGTAGGAGCATCCCACTGTTTAGGCATGTATGAACCTTGGGGCTGAGATCTGCCTCTTTGTGGTCTGTCTAACACTGAAAAGGAGCAATTTTTAGAAGGCCAGTTCCTGCTAAAACCTGGGTGGCTGTACCTGTAAGAAATCCTTGACTGTCTGCATGGATTTTGCTTTATCCTCCCATTTTTTTCAACACCTCTTCTGCTTTAGTACCAAACAAAGTATCATGCTGTAATGGTGCATCTAATAATTTTGCTTTAACATGATCAGGCAGATTCTGCTCCTTTAACCAAGCATGCCTTCTAATAACAGAACCTGCAACGGCGGCCCTGCAAGAGGCCTCCAGTGAATCATCACCACATTGCAAAGTATGCTTTCCCACTTGTTCAGTTGCATGCAACAAATCCTGCAATTCCTTGTTCTCTGAACATTCAGTATTTATCAACATTTTCTGTTTAAGCAGTGACATTAAATATTGCTGATATTTAAGCATATGAAACTGACAATTTAAAGCCCTTACAGCCAGGGTAGCAGAAGTGTAGACTTTGTCCCCCCTCTGTCTAGAGCCCTAGAATCCCTATCAGAGGGGACAGGGTTTTTTGCAGAGGAAGCTTTAACCCCCTAGGGACCCTGAGATATAGTTTCTGGGTCAGCAGCAGGGTTTTTATATAGGAATTTTTGAGAATCCGGGACCCTGTAGTATCTGTCTGGCTTAGCAAGTGCAGGGGGTAAAGAGTCAGGGGACAGGCCTGACTCTGAAATACATCATCCTCAGGAGGGAAGGCTGAAGGAATGGATTCTTCAGCATCAGAATCCTCATAGGGAAGCATGGAGTAATCCTGTTCAGAAGAGGAATCAGAGGAAATAGATACCTGATCAGAAGAATCATACTCTGTCTCTTGCCTAGGCCTCTTATTAGTCAGGGGATGGGAGCCCCTGATCAAAGTAATTAGGTCTTCGGCCATTTTGAGAATCTGTTTTTTAGGCATGGAAGTCTGAGTAGGAGAATGTACTTGTTTCTTTGTCTTTGAAGCTGAAGATGGCTTAATATATAGTTGTGTAGGTCTGAAGACACCCTCAGAAGCCGATGCCTGCTCAGCAACTCCGGACCCATCTGAGGGTATGATTTCCGAGTGTCCAATACCTTGAGTATCTAGAGGCCCAGTCGGCTCCACGTGGGAGTCGGTAGCAGGCGCCAGGGGCTGCGAAAGCTCCTCACTGAGAACTGGCGACTGGCCTAGTAGAGGCTTTGTCGTTGATTTTGGACCTCGGATGCCTATCATTGTCCTTGCGTTTTTTGTAAACTCCGGTTGTTGGCTGTTCTGATGGCATTATATAATTACATCTTCGGCCAAAGTAATGAAATGCAAAATCGAACAGACGCTTGATAGTGCGTTGGTTAAATCTAGCACAAAACCGACAGCTAGCAACATTGTGATCAGGGCCTAGGCAAGGAATACAGTAAGAGTGAAAATCCTTATGAGATACTTGCTTCCCACAAGAAATACGATTGGTAACTTTTTCTGACATCAGTCTGGAGCAAGAAAAAAGTTTCCCCAACGGGGTACTTAGCTTTAATGAAGACTTCGGTTCTGAAATTCGGATTTGAAAATCTCAGGAGTCGGCTGACCGGCACTTGCGAACTGCTTTTGTTTCGGGCACCGCGCAGCAAGAAAGACTGAGGAAAATGGCATCAGCTGCATCTTTTATACCCCTGACGCACTGACGTCAGGGAAGAGGCAACAGCAACAGAAGCCGGACCTAGACTTTGGAATTCTGGCCGACTGAGGGTAGCCTGCCAGCAGGATAACCCAAGAGTAATGACTGCAACAGTGAAACACGATGAACATCTATCGTCACATCAGTCTGATGAGCCTGATCTGTAAAGCCACGGGAAGTATTATCATAGAACTTATAAACAAAGACAATGGCAACCTTCAAACACTGGACCCCACCCAGTTTGGTTTTCATAAAGGGCCGATCTTGTCTCCTCAACCTGACTGACTTCTTCGAATCAGTCTCCAGAGCCGTGGACGAGGGTAAGGCGGTCCACACAGCCTATCTGGACCTCGACAAGGCCTTCAATACCATACCCCACTCTGGAATCATAGATAAATTTACTAAGATGGGCATTAATCCCTCTGTCACTCGATGGGTTACCAACTGGCTTACTAACAGAACCCACACTGTAAAAGCAACAGACTCAAAATCCAGCTCCAGACAAGTGACAAGCGGAGTACCTCGGGGTTCAGTCTTGGGACCACTCTTGCTTGGCATCTACTTTTCTGAAGTACAAGCCAGCACTAAGGGACTCTGGCTAACAAAGTTTGCAGATGACTGCAAACTGGGAGCCATTATTGAATCCCCAAATGATGGGGATAGTCTACAAAAGGGCCTTACAGAAACAGATGCCTGGTGCCAGAGCCATGGGCTCAAGCTCAATGCCAAGAAATGTATAGTTATCCCCTCTGGGAAAAACCATGTACCCATGAATTACCACACAAGTGGCAGTACACTAAACACTCAGTGTGATAAGGGACTTAGGGGCACATGTGGACAGTGGTCTCACCTTCGATAACCACATAGAAGGATTTCCTGACTGTTGTGGCTATGTGGCACACCTCATCACTAAGGGCTTTTCATCCAGAAAATAGGAGGTCATTGTCCCACTGTACTCATCCTTCATTAGACCCATTATAAAGTACAATGCCCTGTTTGGTATGTACCTCACAAGACATCTGCAACAACTGGAAAGGCCACAGAAATACCTCACTAAAAGAATCACAGGCCTAAAGCAGATGCCCTACGCTGACCGTCTAAAAAAACTCCAGCTATACTCTGTCGCATATCGCCTACTCAGAGGCGATCTCTGCTTAACATACAAGGTCATGTCAAACCCAGTGCTGTTGGACATGCTACACTTAAAGAAGTCCCAATCCCTCGGAGCCACATGCTCCAGGGATCTAAACCTGGTCATCACAATGAACAAAACATGCTGGAGGGATAGGTTCCTGACCCAGGACTCCCCATACTCTGGAATAGACTGCCCATACATGTCAAGCTGAGCGCCTCTTTGGTCCTCTTCAAAAGGAACCGTGACGATTGGATGGGAGATAGGAAATTCACCCCAGGGATAACGTCAGTCGCCCTGCTAGACGGGATCAGGGAAGTAAATATTCTGGGAAGAAATAGCCAAGGAATTGTAATGGCTAGGCTTGTATAGGCCCTAGGGCCGATAGCCTAGTACCAACCTATGAACCTTTGAACACAGATAGATACACAATTAGATATTATACATCTCTCCCCTGTTAACAACCATCAGCCCATCCACTGTTGGGAGCCATCAAAGCATTCTCTAACTCACCACCCTTAGCTGGCTTATGTGATCACATTTGACTACTACAGTAAAGATGTGGGGCTGTCAAGCCCACGCTCTCCAGTACTCTCCAAGTGGTATGGCCATTACTGGCATGCGCAGCAGTAACTTAGAGTAGTACCACCATTCTGTCCCACTCCCCACAGGATGGGCAAGCCACCCCTTACGTCGACTGCTATACAAAAGCTTCAGCTCGGCTGTTGTAGTTAGGTGAGATGTCACATGTAGGGCCACAAACCAGGGACGTTAAAAGGGACGTCTGCATGCACAGACAACAGAACTTGAAAGCCCAGCAGGACAGGAGTAAGTAGAGTAGCCAGTGATGTCAGTCATAGGATCAAGGATCCATTTTGTGGTTAAACTGGTCACTGAGAAGGGTCTACCCCCCCCCCCCCAAGAGATCCTAGACAGATCAGTAATGAGTGAAAGAAAAAGGATAAGGGAGTTAGGTGGGTGGGAAGGAATACTAGAACATGGAAGAGGAGGACATCTATGGTTATGGTAAGATTTTACACCGCTATTCTATGTCCTTCTATTCCTATGTTGCAGTAATCTTGGTGTGGGAGAGTACCACAGCTTAGCTGGAAGGAAGGGACCTAGGTAGAAGAAGCTGATTCTACAAAGCCCTGCAGAATTGCTCTGGCAAATCCTGCACATGCTCTAGAGACACTATCTAACTTGGAGCGTTTGGTGAAAGTGTGAATGGTGAACCATGTGGCTGCTTCTGGTATGGATGCAGTGTCCAGGTCTATTAAGAAGGCTTTGGAGGCTGCAAATGTCCTGACAGAGTAAGCTTTAACTCACTGTGGGAGTTTTTTCGCCATGGTGTGTATAACACATGCAAATAGTTTTTCTAACCCAACATGCGATGGTTTGTTAGGAGATTGCTTTGTCCAGGGTCCTGGGGTGGAAGGAAACAAAGAGCTGATTGAATTTTCTAATGGATACAACATGCGATGGTTTGTTAGGAGACCGCTTTGCCCAGGGTCCTGGGGTGGAAGGAAACAAAGAGCTGATTGAATTTTCTAATGGGTTTTGTTTTATCTAGGTAAAACCTTAGCTGTCTGTGTACATCCAGGGAGTGGAATATTCTCTCTCACTTTCATTGGTGAGGGAGGGGTAGAAGATGGGTAGATGAAGTGATTGGTTTAAGGACAGATCAGTGACCACTTTCGGCATAAAGGAAGGGTTGCTTTTTATTGTTACCCTGTCCTTCTGGAAAGTAGTGTATGGCGGGCAGGCCATTAGGGCCTGTAATTCAGACACCCTTCTGGCTGAAGTTATGGCCACTAGCAGGACTGTCTTCCAAGTGCACATTTGCAGCGTAGCCATACTAGCAGGTTTAAATGGAGACTGTGTTAAGTTTTTCCAGGATAAATTTCAGGTCCCAGGGTGGTGGGATGTGTTTTCTTGGTGGTCTGATGTGCAAGACCCCTTTTAAGAATAGCTTCACCTAGAGCCTGGCTAGTAGGGGAGGGTCTAGTGGCAGGCAGGCTGAGAATGTTGAAAGGTGGACTTTCGCTCAAAAGTAAGAAAGTCCCCCTTTACTAGTTGACACACACAGACAAGAACTGGGGGGGGGGGGATCTTGGATGCATGGATCCCTGCCCTCACCCAGACACCATTTTGAAAATCTCTCCCGTTTAGCTAAGTAAGATTTTCTTGTAGTAGGTTTCCTGGCCTCCCTCAAGACTGAAAGCATGTCCTCTGAGTAGTGGTGCCTGAAGGGAATCAGAAGTTTATTACTCAGTGTGTCAGTGACAACATCTGCAAGTGTTGGTGGATGAAGGTTCCCTTTTGCTGTGTCAGAAGGTCCACCTTTTGGGGTAACTTGTGGTGGTTGCCCTTGGCTAGATAGAAATAGGGAGAACCAATTACACCTTGGCCAGTAGGGGGTAACCAACAAGATTTTTTGGTTTGTCTCTCCTGATTTTTAGGAGGGCTTTTTGAATTAATGGGAAGGGAGGAAAGGCATGTAGAAACTGTTGCTTCCATAAACTAATGAAAGCATCTACTCTCCAAGCTAGTGGGGAGAAGGTCTTGCATCAGAAGGCCTGCAGTTGTCGGTTCTGGGGGAAGGCAAACAAATCTACTTGAGGTGTGCCCCACTAGTGGACAATATCTAGAAATACATTCATATCCAGCATCCATTTGTGATTTGGAGAGGATGTCCTGTTGAGAAAGGTCTGACTGTTTGTTGTCCTGTGAGGGGATGTAGGTTACCTGCAGGGACAAGTTGTGTTGTGAGGTCCCAGATTAGTAAGGTTAGTCTGCAAACGTGGCACGTCTTTGTCCCTCCCTGCCTGCTGAGGTACCACATAACTGTGGTGCTGTCTGTTATTACTTGGAGAATACCTGGTTGCAGCAGTGGAAGGTAGGCTTTCAGTGCCAGAAATACTGCTGTCATTTCCCTCATGTTGATGTGTTTGTTCTTTAAGGAAGGGTGCCACTTTGCTTGAACCCTGTAGTTTGCCATTGTGGCTCCCCGTCCTAGGTCTGAAGAATCTGTATGCATGAACTGGTTTGGGGGTGGGTAACTGCAGCGGAAGGCCGGGTTTCAGCTGAATTTGCTGAATCCACCATTTTAGCTCTGACTGTAGACAGGGCAAGAGAATGATTTCCTGCTCTAGAGAATGTTGGTGCTGAGACCACACATTTTTTAGATACCACTGTAGCTTTTGCATGTGCATTCTGGCTAATGGTAGAATGGGAGCGGTGGCTGCCATTAGGGCCAGGGCTTGTAAGAAATGCCTTGCAGTTATTTGCTGGGTCTGCAGAAGGGCTCTGAAGTGGGAGGACAGGGAGATGATCTTGTCCAGGGGAAGAAAGGCTTTCATTAAATTTGTGTTGATCCTGCAACCCTGGAATGTTTTGTCTTGCTCTGTGGTCAAGGTAGAATTTGGGAAATTGAGGGTGAACCCCAGTCTTTGGAATAGGCACATGGTGAACTCTAGATGGATTAACAGGGTTTCCTTGCAGTCTGCTAGAATCAGGATATAGTCCAGGTAAAGGTAAATCTGAATCCCTTGTGTTCTGCAACAGGGTATGTCAGGTGCCAGCAGTGGACAAACCAAAGGGCAATGCAGTAAACTGGAAGTGAGAGGAGGGTCCATAAAAGTGTAAGAATTTCCTGTTGGAAGATTGAATGGGTATGTGCAGATAGGCTTCTTTCAGGTTGAGTGTGGCCATGCAAGTCTGGGCTGGTATAAGAGAGTACATTTTGTAGGGACAACATTCTGAAGGTGGGAACTTTGGGGACCAGAAATAGCCTTGAATAGAAGCCTTTTCATTCCTGCCCTGGAGGGACAGCTTCTATATTACCCACATTCAGAAGGTCTTTCAGAATCTGTGGGAAGAGGTGCCTGATTTTTTGGGGGAAAGGGGATGCCCCTTAAGGGTGGCCTTTCTTTCCAGGACAGGAAGTATCCTTTTTGAATAACAGCCAGAACCCATTTGCCTGGGGTGATGGATTTCCAAAAGGGGAGGCAGTGGGAGAGGCAGGTGGGCAAGGCAGTCATGCATTGTTGGGGCCTCCTCTATCTTGAAAGATCTGTCTAGAGGGGGATTGAGAGACAGCTGGTCTGTAAGGGGTTTGTCTTCTGGTCCCACTTCTGTGCCTGGAAGAGGTAGGTCCAGCTGGGGCAGGGTTTCTCCTGACAAAGGTGGCTTTGGCAGGGTAATTCCTGTAGTAATTGGGAAAAGGAGACACCAGAAGATACTTGATGTCTTGCAATTCCTTACTCTTTTCTTGTAGATTTTTGAATTGGTCTGCTGATTGTTTTCCAAACAAAAAGTTAGGGTCCAGAGGGGCATCTAAGATTTTAGACTTGAAGTCTTCTGGTAAGTGTTGAAGATGTAGTCAGGAATATCTCCTAAGTACAGTGGTAGATGCTGCAGATCGTGCAGAGGCCTCTGCAGCATTATAACTACATCTAATGGAGTGTCTGGATGCTTGGGCAGCCAGAGATAGTTTGGAAGACATGTCAGATTTAGTGGGGCAGTCTGGAATAGCAACCAGCAGAGTGGAGGCTTGACAGACTAAGTCCAGAGCATATTTGGTCATATGGGCTTGACAGTTGAAGGCTCTAAAGGCCAGTGTGCAAGAGGTGCAAACCTTCTTTCCAATTCTATCCAATGTTTTGCTATATTTGTCTGTAGGTAAGAGAGGCAGACGGAATCAGTCTGGATTGTTTAACTGGAGAAATGGCAATAACAGCAGGATCTGCCAGGGTGGTTTGACTAGAAATGTCCTGTCATCAGGCACCTTGTAGAAGTGGTCTGGCCTCTTAGGGGCAGGTGGCTCAGAATCTGGTGTCTTAGATGCTGAGGAAAAGGCACCCAAATAGGCAGGGATGACAGGTGGAATGGCAGAAGGGGAGGGAGAGTCTACTTGTAATAGTTCACAATACCTTTTTTGAGTATCAGACATTTGAGAGTGGTCTCATTTGATGTATTCCTTCATTTTGGTTATGGTCTCACCAAGGGTGATATCCTCTGGAGGGGAGTCCCCTTCAATGGATTCTTCATCTGGGGAATAGTACTCTTGAGGAGAACTTGGGAGGTGTAAGATACTGATTCCTCAGATGATGAGTAATAGGTCTTTTGCTCTTCTTCCCTGTCTTGTGAAGTAGGTGTAGGAAGAGAGGAGACAGAGGCAGGGCTAGGGCTGAGGAGAGGAAGAGTAGATGGAGAAGAGGCTGAGGGGCAAAGGGCCATAAAGGCCTGCATCAAAGATTAGGTAAAGGACTGCCAATTAGGTAGGCCTTTGGCAGGTGTAGCCAGATATTTGTTTTTTTGTTTCTTTTTAACTGGGGCAGTCTTAGGCGTACGTCTGGAATCGGATACCTGGCTAAGTGTAGCTGTGTCTGGAGGAGTTATATCAGTTGGAGGCCCGGCTATGTCTGGTTCCCCCTGGACCTCTGCGGTAGCAGATGTCTGGATTAACTCTGTGGACATGTTTGACATCAACTGCAAAGCGGCTTCCTCGAAGGTCGCCGAAGTCGACAGATCTGTCAGATGTCCCTCAACTCCTATATCAGTAGCTGGCGGGGCGTCCGAAAGCAGAGAGGCAGTGGAAGAGAGCTTAGGAATCTTGGCCTTCTTTTGCGGAGTTTCAGTCGAGAGCTTAGGAATCTTGGCCTTCTTTTGCGGAGTTTCAGTCGGGGCTTACAAAACAGGATCCATCCTAAGTGCTACTTTTTTAAGTTGTTGATTTTCTAGGTAAAGATTAAGTGCAGCCAGACGGCTGGGAAGGATCTTAGGAAGGAAGGATTGGCAAACAGAGCAAGAGGTGTGATTGCGCTCTCGGCCTAGGCAAAAACAAAAAATGCAGCATTCATGCGTGTCTTTATGGGGTATCTGGCAACCGCACTGGCATTTGCCCTTTTTTTTTTGCTGACATCGGGTAAAGTTTACTACAACAAGCCAACCTTTAGCTAAAAGTCAAAGAAGAAAAAACACCAACGGGGTACTTAGCTTTTAGGCATCTTGAGTTGAAGGAGTGAAACAGTTTACTATCATTTCAAATCACACTCGGTCGGACTGCACTATGTTCGACAACAGAAAGTCGAACACAGCAATGTCGAACTTTAAAAGCAAGCCTAGGAACGGGTTTTAACATGGGTCGAGATAGGGGCGAGGTTTGTAGTTCGGCAATAGCAGTGAACCCCTATCTCGACCCATGTTAAAACCCGTTCCTAGGCTTGCTTTTAAAGTTCGACATTGCTGTGTTCGACTTTCCATTGTCGAACATAGTGTGGTCAACCGAGTGTGATTCGAAATGATAGTAAACCAGTGAAACACACGATGTGACGGTCGTCTGCGGCTGAAAAGTTCTGAGGTCTGTGCGTGCAGAGATCACATTTAAGGTCCCTGGTTTATGGCCCTATGTGACATCTCATGCAACTGCAACAGCCAAGCTGAAGCTTTTGTATAGAAGCTGAAGTATGGGTCGCCTCATGTGGAAAATCCCACACCAAGAATACCGCAACATAGGAATAGGAGGACATCAATCTGCTCAGAGATTGGGAATGCTGTTGGGAGTTTTTTTTCCAAGTGGGTACAGCATGGAGACAACTGTCTAAGTGCAGGAAGATTTTGGTCTGTAGCAGCTGCTGGTAAGCTCCTACTGATGACCACAACCAAACACTTGGTGAACTTCTACAGGACTGTGATAAGACTGAATGGTAGGCTACTGTACTGGAGGTGTATGGCTTCTACCCAGAAGCTAAATTACCTGCTAGACTGCTGGGCAATTCTGATATGTGAACATGCATCCAGGAGGTCCACAGACAAGGATGTAGTGTCCACACAAAGACAGTCAGAATTTTTTTTTTTTTTTACTACACAATGATTTAGACCAACATCCAGAATGATCCCAAGGTCCTTTGTCTTCTTTTTGGCATCAAGAATAATCAGTAGTACACAATCTTCTGGCCTGGTAGGAACTCTTGGATGGCTCTTCTACAGCAGGAAGTTGCTGACCTCCTCCCTGCTGCACTTCTTTGATGGGATGAAGGAACTGGGAAGGAATTTGGTGTTGGGGGACATTTTAACATCCTGTCTTAAGTCTTAAAACACTAGTTGACAGTGGAGTACTAGCTCTCACCTGCCTGCCCCAGAGGTGAGCAGCTGATGAAAACTTCTTAGGAGCTGCTGCCTTCCCAGGAACTGTCAGCTTCTGGACAGTGGCAGAAATATTTTCCTCTGTTGTGCTAGATATTCAGGAATTTGAAAACAACCCTGATGCTGGTTACTTCCTATAGCTCCCTGGTGACTCTGCTGTGAACTTCAATGAAAACATGGTTGGCATTAGTTGTTTTAACTTTTAATAAAAGACTTCTGAGGAGTTTGAAACTTAACTCCTAGAGCAGGGAGAGTTTTTGTCTCATTCCTCCACTTCCTACAGATGTGTACTATAGCCACCATCAAAAAGGAAAGGTCCTAAAAAGGGGAGTCAGTGAAAGCTGCCTTGGTTTCTTCTTCAAAGTATGCTAGCTTGAAATATGCATTTCGGATGCCTTGGCTCTGATCAAATCCTAAAATGTGCTGTAAATGATAAGAACTACATGGTCCATGAATTCTGTAGAGTGTGGCCTGGGTTTCTTTTTGCTGCCCCATCCAGAAAGTTCTTCACCACAAGAAGTATTTTACTGGACATAAAAGGTGACTCTTACACAAATCAATTGTCTCAGGGACAGGGTTAAGAATACACACAATAGTTCCCTTAAATTTGTCCACAGTTGTGGACTCACTGCCATGTGAGTAGACAGTAGGGCTCTGTCATATTAGAATTCTCTTGAGGGCTGTTGCCAAAGGTATGGGGTCTAGCTTCAGGTTGCCTGAATGGACCATCTAAGGTTGTCTTAAGCCACCATGGTGATATCCTTTATGATATCCAGCAAGAGTGGGACCATCAAGGAGGACTGGGGTGTATCTGAATGTCTGCTATAGCCTCCTCTGTAGGGCAGGGATAGGATCAGTGGAGGGAGGATGATCCACCAACAGCCGTCTTCCTCATCATCTATTACTAGGGACCTGCAAGGGGTACTAAATATGCTTAAACTCAAGGAAGACTTTTGTGGGTTTCTTTGAGAGGGGCTATGAAGACTCAAGATGATAAAGAATGCTTTAATGTGGATACCAGAGATAGGGAAGACTGCAACAGGCTTCTAAGGCTGCCAGAGGCATAGACTGTACCACCTTAGCATATCTATTAAGCATAGGGATGTCTGGTAGACTTCTCAGTGTTTGAGCCAGTACAGAATGCTTTAGTGATGCATGCAGAGGGTGCTTTGGATGCACCATCATCAAAGCTGATTTCAAATCAGACAAGGCCTTACAGAGTACTGGGTCTCTGGCACAGTGGTTATGGTCGTCAGAGCACTGCAGCTCATGGTCGAGGCTAATTCTATTGCATGGGGTACCAATAATGGGTATGTTAGAAATACTGGCATTAGGAACAGAACCTGTGCATATGGTGCTACACAAAGTGTTGGTACCAGTGTAACAGCTGGCCAGATTAACAAGTACCAGATTTGTGGATGCAATGGTACTGAATGTGATACAAAATTGAAGGCACAGACTCGAAGGCTGCCTCCAACAGGCTTCAGCCAAGACAGCCTCAGTGTAAGACATGCTACTGTGCTCTGGGTGCACAGGAGAGAACTGAAGTGGTGAAAAATAGCATAAGAGACTTTGCAAAACTCTGATGTCCCTCTTAACTGAGGGAATGGGGAGAATAAGATCCAATAATCTGCACCTTAATTTCCTATACTCTAAATCGGCTTTCTGAAGTTGATCTCTGATGAGAGAGTGTATGGGCCCAAAGTGAGGTTGTCTTCAGCAGGCAGAATCTGTACTTATCTGTGGCAGCTTAATATGCTCGAACCGCTACCTCTCAAGGCACTAATGCCATTAGTGTATGGCTGCAGGGTCCAATATCAATATGTGCTTTGCCATCAGAACCACCAGCAAACAGGTATTTACCTGATGTGTCTAGGTCTGACAAGGTCACTTTCAGGAACTACATCGAAGATTTCATTTGTAAGGGCTTCATTACAGCTTTGTGCCTTTTGACCGGCCTGTCATGAGGGCCAATGTGATGAGAAATGGATAACTCAGAACCTGAAACCAGCAAACCCTTCAGATTAGGCCTTTTACAAAAAAGGCTAGCTTCCAGAAGTAACAACGTTTTTCCAGGGTCCACTTTTGTAAAACTCTAATGAAACCTCTGCAAATAGAACAATCTGAAGAATTTTGCTTGTCCAGGCACAAGGAGGCTGCAAGTTTATGTACTACTGAGTGTTACAGTGCTACAACAGACACAAACAATGGCCAATTGGGGGGGGGGGGGCACATACTAAGGAAGGAGGAGGGAATTCTAGGTATACCTAACTGCAAAAGGTCACAAAAAGGGGAAAGTAGGGATTTCCTGAATCCTTTGATCTGCTTCCTAAACAAGTTAGGTTGTGACAAAAAAAGTGAACTTTATATTTACAAAATAAAAAAAAAAAGTGATGAAATACCCTGAAAACATTCCTCTATGACTGAACTTGAAAAGAGAAACAAACTGAAGTTGTGTCTCCACTTACCATAGTTGTAGATGTTGGGTATATGAATGTTAAAAAAACAGAGAAAATAGTAGTCTTAAAACTTCGCTGATGAGCTCAGTCACAATAACTTCCAAAACTCATGAAACCCAGGTAGTGTTCCAAAGCAAGAAGCCTTTATTCATCACACACAAGATCCTCAGTAACAAAAAATCAGAAACGTTTTAACAATGTTAAACATATCAGCTTTTATACACTTAGAGTGAATTCCTGTGCTCCCCCCCCCCTTTTTTTTTTTTTTTTTTTTTTATTTATTAAGTATAAAGTGCCAATTTTTGTGTCTTCCTATATGCAGAAACCCAAGGCTGGGCAGAATATCAAGAGTCTTTTCACCAGCCTCCAACTAACAGACATTCATGCAGACTGACATACAGATGTCAGTTTATAAAACGGGTATCAGCCAGTGTCATCTTCAGCTATTTCTTGTCAAGAGTACAGAGTCTGATGGCCCTGTGGAATAGCATGAACTTCCCAACTGTCCTAAGCATAGATAAAGGACCCCAGCCCACAGTGAAGAAAGAAGGGGAGGGGGTGATAAGAGGGAGTCAGGCCCATGTCAATCCAAGGAAAGGAATCAAGAAGGCAGAGAGGGAGGATTGTGGGAAATGATACTGCAGCACTGATCGACTTGAACAACTACAATTATGGTTAAGTGGAGACATAACCGTACTATGTTCATCGTAGTCAATTTAGCAGTAATGACTCTCTGAAAAGACTTCCACAGCTTTTAAGAGGGTGGTGACAGATATAGAATAGTTGTGTAAAATCTTGCCATAACGATATGTTGCACTGTTGCAGTATTCATTACATGAGGGAGTTCCCCGCCGTAGGCCAGTATACAAAAGACTTCTACTACTGTAGGGTGCATGGTATGTGGCACGTAGGCTGTGATCAAATGCTGGCCATAAAAGTGACGCATGCATGTACCATCCTCAGAACTGACTGCCTCAGGAGGAATGCCAGCCTAAGGAAGTAGGGTAAGAACCACCCAAGAAAAAGCTAGGCCAGGGGCAAGTTGGGAGGGACAGGAATACTGCAATAGTAAAGAGAAGGACATCTATCGTTATGGTAAGATTTGACACAACTATTCTATATCCTATTCATTTGGTGCAGTATTCATTACTTGAGGGAGAATACCAAAGCTCATATAGTAAGGGAGGAAGGTGCAGCAAAGGAGCTTTCCAGGAAACCATGCAATATGGCTCTGGCAAACCCTGCTCTAGATTTAGAGATTCTATCTATCTAATTTGCAGTCTTTGGTGAAGGTATGGAGTGAGGTCCATGCAGCTGCGTCAATAATTGAATTAGTATCCAAGCCCTTGAAAAAAAAACCATAGATGAGGCAAAAGCCCTAGTGGAGTCCGTCCTAACAGATTAAGGGAGCGTCTTACCATGGTGAGTGTAGCAAAAGTAATGGATTTGGAAACCCAGGAGGAAACAGTCTGCTTGGACACAGCCTGCCCCAGGGCCCTTGAGTGGTAAGAAACAAAAAGCTGATCTGACTTTCTAGCAGCTTTGGTTTTATCTAAATAAAATCTAAGTTGTCTGTAGACATCTAAAGTATGGAGCACCCTCTGACTAGTGTTCTGGGGGGAAGGGAGAAAGGTAGGTACGTGGATGGACTGATTTAAAGACAGGTCATTGATTACCTTAGGCATAAACAAGGGGTTTGTGCACAGGGAAACCCTGTCCTTGTGGAAGACCAGAAAAGGTGGAGATACCATAAGGACCTGTAGCTCAGACACTCGTCTGGGTGAAGTTAAGGTTAGAAGCAACAGAGCTTTCCAGGAGCAGTACTGCAGAGAAGCTGAAGAAGCTGGCTCAAAGGGTGGGAGAGTCAGCTTTTCCAAAACAAAGTTAAGGCCCCAGGGAAGTGGAAGAGGTTTCCTGGAAGGTCTGATGTGTAGAACTCCTTTAAGAAACAGTTTAGCCTCAAATCTGCTAGCTAAGGGTGGAGATGAGAGGCAGACAGGCAGATATGGCTGACATACGGGCTTTCAATGAAGAGTAAGCCAAGCCAGTGTTTAGCAACTCACACAAATAGGACAAAACCAGGGGAATATCCACTGTCAGTGGGGTCCTTTTCAGACACAAGATTGAAATTCTCTTCCATCTGGCTAAATAAAAGACTTTTTGGTATTTGGTTTCCTGGTCTCCTGCAAGACTGTAAGCACGCCCTCAGAGAATAGGTGTCTGAAAGGAATTAGTACTATCACCGACAGGGTCAATTGGAGAGTCGACAAGTGTGGATGGATGAAGGTCCCTTTGTCTCATGTGAGAAGGTCCACTCTTTGAGGTAACTTGTGGTGACTGTCCTTGGCTAAATGCAGGAAGAGAGGGAACCATCGCTGCCTTGGCCAGAAGGGAAACACCAGCAAGACTTTTGGTTTATTTTGCTGATTCTGGACAGATGTCTGGAATGAGGGAAGAGGAGGAAATGTATACAGTAACATCCCATTCCAAGAGAAAGAAAGGGTGTCCACTTTCCAGACCGGAAGATAAGGCTGTCTGGCACAAAACTGTGGAAGTTGTCTGTTCATGGGGGAGGCAAACAGGTCTGCTTGAGAAATACCCTACTGGTGGACAATGTCCAGAAACACATCCCTTTGAAACATCCATTTGTGGGATCAAGTTTGGGACCTGTTCAGGTAATCTGCCACACAATTTTGTGAAGATGGGATATACACTGCCTGAAGGGTCACCTGGAATGGACTGCCAGCTCCCAGCCTGAAGAGCTAGCCTGCATAATAGACCGGATTTAACCCCCCCCCGTTTGTTCAAATAGCAGAGGACCGTCATATTTTCTGTGAACAGCTTTAGAGGTCCTGGTTGGAAGAGGGGATGAAAGGTCTGCATAGCCAACAGCAGCACCCTCATCTCCCTTACCTGGATGTGTTCCTTCAGTTGAGTGGGAGACCAGACCTCTTGTGCTTTCAGGTGCCCAAAGTTTGCTTCCCAGCCTAAGTCTGAGGCGTCTGTGAAGATCTCTTGATGTGGAGCAATAGGAAATAAAGGGAGTCCAGGGTTGAGACACACTTGTACCCACCACTGAAGTTCTCTCTTCAGACGGGATGAGATAAATGGAAAATTCTAGAGGGTGCTGGTGCTACATCCAAGCTGACTTTAGATACCATTGCCATTTCCTCGTGTGGAATTTGGCAAAGGGAAGCATGGGAATTGTGGATGTCATGAGGCCCAAGACCCTGAGGAACTCTCTGGCTGTAATGTGGTGAACCAGTAGAAGATTTCTGATGTAAAGGGTGAGGTCCTGTACTTTTCTGTGAAGGTAGAGAGACCTTCATGATCTGTTCCCATCCTGCACCCCAGGAAAATTTGATTCTATGAAGGGTTGAGTTTTTAAGTTTATAGTGAACCCCACACTTTTTAGAAGATTGCTGTTCCAACTCCTCTATGGAGGTGACTAGGAGGAAATAAGGAAAAATGCAGATGCCCTGAAGTTTGCAGTGGGCAGTCACAGGAGCTAGGCATTTGGTGAAGACACTTGGTATGGTAGAAAGTCCAAAAGGTAAGGCACAGAACTAGAAATGCCATGATGATACAGAGAAGCATGAAAACCTTCCTGTAGCTGGGATGGGCGGGGATGTGCAGATATGCATCTTTGATATCCAAGGTAATTGTGAAGGCTTGAGGCAGAATACGTGGGAACAAAGCCTAGAGGGTCGGCATTCTGAAAGTGGGTACCCTTAGAAAGGTACTGAGATGGACAGGTTGAGGATGGGTCTCCAGGAATCTTCTGGAATAAAATCCTCTTCCTATTGTGTTTTTGGGAACACTCTGGATGGTCCCTTGGTTCATTAATTCTAACAGAACATCTAGGAAGAAAGGTCCACCTACCCTGTTCTCTAGAAGGTTGAGGGATGCCCCTAAAGGAGGGTAGGTGATCCCATACCATAAAGTACCCTTCCTGAACAATGAAGAGGACCCAGGACTCTTGGGTTATGCTTTCACAGGCTGGGAAGGACAGGGAAAGTGGAATATGGGTGAGAAGGGAAACAGAGTATGGTTTGTCTGGAAAGGGTCAGATTTAGATGCAGAGCTGCTGGAGGGGCCCTAGGCTGTTGTGGTCTCCTGTCTCTCATTTTTGTTCCGGGTTGTGGGTGACATGAATGCCTAAGCACAAACATGGTTTTGCAGGATAATTTTTTGGAACTTGGATACTGGGGAAACAAAAATGTGTTTCAATTCTTGCAATTCCTTACCCTTTTTCTGCAGTGACTTGCACAAGTTAGCAGCTGCAAGGCCGAACAAAGCAGAGTTGTCCAAAGGAACATCCATAAGTTTGGGTTTAGGTTATGTCCTTAGGCAAGGACTGGAGTCTGCCAAGACAATCTTCTAAATACTGACCCAGAGGCAGCTGCTCTGATAGAATCTTCTGCAGCATCATAGCTGCATTTTATGCAGTGGCGTGCTACTTGAGAAGATGAACCAAGCAAGGAAGTAACCAATGTTTTAATTTCTGAGTCAGATAAGTCTGCGAGTACCTGTGAAAGTTGGGACATGAGCTCTAAAGTGAATTGGGTCATGTGTGTTTGGTAATTTATGGCGCTAAATGCTAGAGTGGCAGATGTGTACACTTTTTTGCCTAATCTATTCAGGATCCTGCTATCCTCTCATCTGATGGGAAGATGGAAGTGGAGGGCAGTAAACTTGATGGCTTGTCCAAAGTTACAGAAATAACAGGGAAGGGCCTGCAGAAGGGCATCTGAATAGGAACTTGCAGTCCTCTGGGACCTTATAGAAACGGTCTGGCTTCTTGGGGGTGGGTGGAACGGTTTGACTTCTTGGGGGTGGGTGGAACGGTTTGGCTTCTTGGGGGTGGGTGGAACGGTCTGGCTTCTTGGGGGTGGGTGGAACGGTCTGGCTTCTTGGGGGTGGGTGGAACGGTCTGGCTTCTTGGGGGGGGTGGAACGGTCTGGCTTCTTGGGGGTGGGTGGAACGGTCTGGCTTCTTGGGGGGTGGGTGGAACGGTCTGGCTTCTTGGGGGGTGGGTGGCTAGGAATGTGGTGCCTGTGAAGCTGAGACAAAAACATCGAGAAAGGCAGGCAAGACAGGAGGAATAGCAGATGGCCTAGGTGATGCCACCTGTAGTAGCTCATAGCATCTTTTTTGTATTTCATATACTTGGATGCTATCCCATTTAAAATGGGATCTCATTTTAGCTACAGTTTCATTAAAAGGAAAGTTCTTCCATAGGTGAATCTGTTCCATTGGATTCCTCTTCTGGGGAGGGATAATCAAGGGAGAAGGAATCTGAAAACAGTAGGCCACAGACTCCTCCCCTAAAGATGCCTCTTCCTCTGAAGAATCCTCTTCCCTAGTCCTTTTAAGTGGAGAGAGAGTATTGGGAAATAGAGCTGTAAAATCTGAAGGAGGCCTAAGGGAGATAAGGGCACTGAAACGGCCCTGAGTGAATTATTGCCAGTCGCTAACAGGCTCTTTTAGTGGAGACAAGTGTTTGGTTTTTGGTTTCTTTTTTGCCTGCAAGTCTATCCTATGTAGGGTAGGAGGCCCCAGCATAGGCCTACATACTATCGGATCGAATTCCACCTCTTTCCTAACAAGGATTTGAGGAATCCCCTTAGGGCCTTCTGTTATCATGAGCTGTGGTTCCCCTTGGACATCCAACATGGATGCCTGCTCGGTGTTTATGCTCGGATCCAAGGTGGCCTGGATGTCAAGCTCAGCCTGTGGATTTGAGCTGTGAGCTAGATATGTCTCCAGGCTCTCCTCCGCCTCAAAAGAGACACTGGTATCCAGACCAGCAGCAGAATGTTCAGGCCTTTGCTTTCTGGCCTTCTGCTTCAAAAATGACTTCTCAGGCCCCGAGGATCCCTCTATAGCTCTTTTTGATAGCAGCTTTTAGTACGGATTCTCTAAGTAGACAGCTAAAGAGGATAATCTACTCCTTAAGGTCTTTGGAACAAATCACTGACAAATAAAGCAATTTTTGTAGTTGTGGTTAGGCAGAACAAGCACTGGAAATGGCTATCCTTGTGTGGAATTTGTCTTCCACATTGGCACTTGCCCCTCTTGGATGACATGAACCCTAACCAAAGACAGTAGCAAAACAGTCAATTTCCCAATGGGGAACTTATCTGAAATATGAAGAAATGCAAAGGACACAGAGTCAGACCACACAGAATCTTGCAGCAGAGAAGTTCTGAGGATGGTGGGTACATACATCACTTTTATGGCCAATGTTCTAGCACAGCCTATGCACCCAACAGTAGGTAGAAGTCTTTTGGATACTAGCCAACATCAGGTCACCTACGGTGGGGCACTCCCTCATGTAATGAATGCTGAGAAAGATGAACAGAAGGACATATTAGCTGGGATAAGGGGCTTTGCAAAATGGCAGAGGTGAACTCAGCTCTAGCCCTGGAAAATGAGCCAAAGTGATGATGTCTGGTACAGCTGTAGACTGATGATCAAGTTGCAGCTTCTAGACTGGCACAAGTACGCAATGCATTTTAGAAAAGCAGTACTTGTAAATTTATACCTAGTGGGAAGAGCTGACTTTACAAGAAATTTGTTTGCCATTATGAGAATAACAAAAAGTGATACAATTGACAACCCACTTAAAAACAGTTTGTTTTGTCACAGGTTTACCTTGTTTACCCTCAACAAATGCTTCCAACAGTTGGTCTGATAAGTTAGAGAAAGTGGCCCTGTGTAAGTAATATCTTAGATGTCTGTGTAAGTAGAAGGAATGCAAAATCCTCTCGCCTTGGCTCTGTGGATTTGGGAAGAACACAGGGAGATGAATGGCTTGATTTAAGGACAATTCTTAAAAAAAAAAAAAAAAAAACTTGGGAGTAAAAAAAGGGATTGGTTTTAAGGGTGACCCTATCCCTGTGGGAGGTAGGGAACAACTCCTTTCACAAAAGAGCTTGGATCTCAGAGACATGCCAGGCAGAGGTGAGAACGAGAAGCAGTGTGGTTTTCCATATTAAAAAACTGATAGGTGCTGAAGTTGCTAGTATAAATGGTGGCATAGTGAGTTTTTCAAGCACAAAATTAAGTCCAAGAGAGGAACAGGTTCCCTTCTAGGTGGTTTGAGATGAATAATCCCCTTAAGAAATTGCTTCAAGTGTGGATGACAGTAAATGGATGGGGGTGGCAGGATGAGATGGCCAAGGCATGAACTTTGATGCTGGACTAGGTTAAGACTTGCTTGAACAGGTCACAGAGGTATTCAAGTATCTGAGGTATATTAGCATACAAGGACAGAATATTTTTTGCAATGGCACCAAAATGAAAACCTTTTCCATTTAGCTAAATAAGACTTTCTACTAGTTTTTTCTGGCTTCCTTCAGAATGGACAGAACGTACCTTAAGTACAGCAAAGAGGATAAAGTCAAAATCAAATCCTCCAAGCTGTGAGCATGAGGGTTATCCGGTTGGGGTGAACTACAGATCCCATCTTCTGAGTAAGAAGGTACATGATCAGTGGTAGAGTCCAAGGGATAGACAGTGCTACCTGAGCCAAAAAGGAGCAATAAGAATCACTGTGAGCCTGTCTATCCCCACCTTTTAACAGTACCCTGTGGATAAGGGTTATCAGTGGAAAGACATACAGGAAGAGGTCTGTCTATTCAAAGGAGGTGTCTACTCACCTCGACCCTGTTTGCTGGGCTCTGGAGCAGAACTTGTTCAGCTATTTGTTTTCTGAAGAGGCAGAGAGATCTACATCTGGGATACACCACTGATGAATGGGATTCAGAAAAGTCTCCCTTTTTAGCATCCATTCGTTGGATTCCAGAAGGGTTCAGTGTCTGCTAGGTAACTGTCCTGACCTAGGATGTAGGAAATTATTGGTGTTACTGTGATTTGCTGAGCCAATATCCAGACATTCATATCCAGTCTTCACAGGGATGACACTAGTCCCCCTGCTTGTGTTCCAAACAACTGTGGTACTGTCTGTATAAATATGAAGAGATCCTGGAGATGGCTTGTCCCTGAAAGTCTTCATGGCCAAGAAAACTGCCATCTTTTTCTGACTGATGTACTGTTTTTCATTGTTGACTGTCCCAAGTCCTCTGAATGCTGATCACTAAGATGGCCTAAGTAGGCTCCCAGGGCCCTATGAGAGCTGTCTGTAGTTAGAGTTTGTACTGCCTCTGGCTGAATGAAATGAGCTCCTGCATTGGAATGAACACACTCCTCCCATCACAGGACGTCCCTTTTAGGCATGGTAATAGAGGAATCATGGTTTCTACAGGCTGTAAATGTTGCACCCAAGTGTTCTTTAGGAAAGTACAGTTGTGTACACTTACCATAAATGTAGATGTTCGAGTGAATTCACTGTTGCAGTCATTACATTTGGGTAATCTGCTGGCAGGTTGCCCTCAGTCGGCCTGAATATCAAAGTTTTGGGTCCTGCGTCAGTTGCCGTCTCCTCTTCCATGACGTCGGGGGTATAAAACATGCAGCAGATGTCATTTTCTTCAGTTTTTCTTGCCCCAGATGTCAGGTGCCCCCATATATGGGGAGCAAAAATAAATACATACATAAATAAATACATATATATATATATATATATATATATATATATATATATATATATATATATATATATATAATTGCAATTGTAACAACATAAACTTTACCGTCATCTAAAACCAAATACACCACAAAAGGCTGTAGAAAATAGTGAAGGAAAGATTAGTTCTATAAAAAAGGGGAATGGCGGGTGGGTAACCCGGACTGCAACAGTGAATACACTTGAACATCTACATTTATGGTAAGTGTACACAACTGTACTATGTTCTTCGTGTTTCACTGTAGCAGTCATTACATTAGTGTAGAATCCCAAAGCTATGGATGGGAGGATGGAGCTAAATAGCATTAGGAGCGGCTATAAGGCCCTGCAGAACTGCAGTGGCAAAGCCTGCCCTGGACTTAGAGAAGAGAGGCAAATGATAATGCTTTGTAAATGCATGAACAGAGCTCCAAGTAGCAGCTTCCAGAATGTCTTTGGTTGGAACTCCTCTGAGAAAAGCTGCCGAGGTAGATGCAGCCCTGGTGGAATGTGACCTGATTTCCTTGGGCACCGGTTTACCATGATGCAAGTAGCAGAAACGAATGCAGTGGCTTATCCACTTTGAAATAGTCTGCTTTGAAACAGCCTTCCCCTCTGCTCCTGCAGCAAATGCCACCAGTAGTTACTCAGACTTTCTTAGAGATTTGGTCCTGTTTAAGTAGAATATTAGTTGTCTGTGTACTGCCAAGGAATGCAGAATCCACTCCCCCTTGTCCTGCGGATTTGGGTAAAAATTTGGCAGGTGAATAGTTTCGTTAAGAGCCACACTGGATACCGCCTTAGGCATAAAGGAAGGATTGGTCCTGAGGGACACCCTGTCCGGATGAAATGTAATAAAAGGCTCCACAGCCATGAGGGCCTGTAGTTCTGAAAACCTTCTTGCTGAAGTGATTGCCAGAAGGAAGGCTGTTTTCTAAGATAAAAACTTTATATCCGCAGTAGCTGCTGGTTGAAAAGGAGGCAGGGTGAGCTTTTCCAGTACAAAATTGAGGTCCCATGCAGGAGTTGGTGATCTTCTGGGAGGCCTTAAATTTTTGGCCCCTCTAAGATACTGTTTTAGCAGAGGATGAGAAAAGATGGGAGGCTCTATGTTGTAATGAGCCGAGATGGCAGAGGCATGGATTTGTATTGATGAAAAAGATAGGCCCTTGTCGAGCATCTCAGTCAAGTATTGTAAAATCTGAGGGATATTTGGCTTTGCTGTGTCTGTTCCTTGTGCTTCCATTTATCAGCATAAGATTTTTTAGTATTAGGCCTTCTGGCTTCCAAAATGACATCCATCATAGATTTACTGAGAGGTGGTGTTTGAAAAAATTACATGATCCGCCACGCTGCCAGGTTCAGAGTTTGGAGCAGATTGTGCAAATTTTTATTGCTCTGCTGAGACAGTAGATGAGGTATTTGAGGCAAGTACCAAGGAGGGAGTTGAGATATATTCCTTAGAATTGGGTGCCAGTGCTGATGAGGCCAGTCTGGGGCAATTAGGATCATTTTTGTTTTTTCCTGTCTGACCTTTAGTAACACCTTGGGTAGAAGAGGCAGAGGAGGAAAGGCGTAGGACTGATAGGTTTTTCCAACTGAAGGACAGGACATCCATTTCCATGCTTGTCTGTGATCCTTGTGCAGAATTTGTCCAGTTGATAATTTTGATTAGAGGCAAATAGATCTATGTCTGGATTCCCCCATTTCTCTGTTATCATGCTGAAGACTTGTGGGTCCACTTTCCACTCGTGAGGGTCCATAAGACTTCTGCTTAGATCATCTGTCAGAGTATTTTGTTTTCCTGGCAGGAACTGAGCTTGAAGATGTACTTGGTAAGTCAGGGTTGTGTCCCACAATGCCATGGCTAGTCTGAAAAGGGGGTAGGAATGTGTACCCCCCTGCTTGTTTATGTACCACATAACCGTGGTGTTGTCCGACTTTATCAATAGTTGTCCTGGATGAAGTAAATCCTTGAAGGCTGTCAGGGCATTCTGAACAGCTAGCCTCTCCTTCTGGTTGATATGCAGATGCATTTGTTTTGGGCTCCATATGCCCTGAATGCATCTCCCCGCCAGGTGGGCTTCCCCAAGCATAGTCTGATGCGTCTGTAGTTAGGGTTTGGGTGGCAGGGGGTAGATTGAAAGACCATCCCATGTTCTGGTGACATGTCTCTGTCCACCAAAGAAACTCCTGTTGTAGGCAGGGAATGAGAGGGATCATTGTTTCCAGACTGTGATGATGCTGATTCCATAAACCTTTTAGATACCACTGTAGTTTCCTCATATGCAGTCTTGCATATGGAATTAGTAGAATGCAGGATGCCATGAACCCCAAAGCCTGCAGAATTTGTCTTGCAGATAACTGCGTTTTTGTTGCCATCTGTTTGAAGTAAATAGTCAGTTGCCTTTGTCTGGTGTAAGGCAAGCCATCTGGGCAGTTGTATTCAAGCTTGCACCCAGGAATGTAATTTTTTGAGAGGGTACCAGTTGTGATTTCTTTTCATTTACTGTGTACCCTAGGCATGTTAGAAACCTTTTTACAAATGCCAGATGTTGAAAAAGAATGTCCCTGGTTTTCTGCTTGAATGAGACAGTCGTCCAAGTAAGGATAGATTTGTATGCTTCTTTGTCTGCAAAATGCAATTACTGGTGCCAGGCACTTTGTAAAGACCCTAGGCACAGTAGATAAGCCAAAGAGCAGTGCAGAGAATTGGTAATACATGAAACCAGCCTTGAAGCGGAGGTATAGGTTCAATAGGTAGGTACTAGGGTATTGGCCGTAGGGCCTATGCAAGCCTAGCCAAAAAGGTACCTTGGGTTTCGTTACCCAAGAAAATTATTTTCCTGTGCCTCTTGTCAAGCAGAACCACAGAAGTGATCCCCAGGGCGAATTTCCTATTACCCATCCAATCATCAAGATTTTTCTTGAAGAGTGCTAATGAGGAGCTCTGTTTGACATAGATAGGTAGTCTGTTCCAGAGTATGGGAAGTCTCTGGGACAGGAATCTATCCCTCCAGCATGTTCTGTTTATTGTGGTGACAAGGTTTAGGTCCCTAGAGCGTGTAGCTCGAAGGGATTGGGATTTCTTTAAGTGGAGCATGTCCAACAGCTCTGGGTTTGACATAGCTTTGTATGTTAGGCAGAGATCGCCTCTGAGTAGGCGATATGCGACAGAGTAAAGCTGGAGTTTTTTGAGATAGTCTGCGTAAGGCATCTGTCTGAGGCCAGTAATCCTCTTTGTGAGGTATTTTTGCGGCATTTCCAGTTGTTGTAGATGTCTTGTGAGGTACATACCAAAAGGGGCGTTGTACTCTATAATGGGTCTAATGAGTGATGAGCAGAGGGGAACAATGACCTCTTTTTCTGGATGAGAAACCTTTTGTGATGAGGTGTGCCATGTAGAAGGATTTCCTGACCACTGTGGCGATGTGATTATCAAAGGAGAGACTACTGTACACCTGTGTCCCAAGGTCTCTTATCATACTTTCGGTGTTAAGTAGACTACCGCCTATGTGGTAGTTCATGGGTACAGAGTTTTTTCCTAAGGGGATGACAATGCACTTTTTGGTATTAAGCTTGAGACCATGGCTTTGCCACCAGGCATCTGTCTCAGTGAGGCCCTTTTGTAGGATATCCACATCGTTAGGAGTTTCGATTATGGCTCCTAGTTTGCAGACATCTGCGAATTTAGTTAGCCAAAGACCTTCTGTGTTAGCCTCTACTATACAGAAGTACATACCAAACAGGAGAGGACCCAGGACTGAACCCTGTGGTACTCCACTTGTCACTGGTCTGAAGTCTGACTTGGAGTTTGCTACTTTCACAGTGTGGGTTCTGTCAGTAAGCCAGTTGGCAACCCATCTTGTGACATAGGGATTTATACCTAGTTTAGTTTATCTATAATTCCAGAGTGGGGGATAGTGTTGAATGCCTTGGCGAGATCTAGATAGGCTGTGTGAACCACCTTACCCTCATCTATGGCTTTGGTGACTACTTCAAAGAAGTCTATCAGGTTTAGGAGACATGATCTGCCTTTTACAAACCCAAACTGTGTGTGGTGCAGAGTTTGGAGATCTCCAATGTTTTTTTATGAGTTCCATGATGATACGTTCCATGGCCTTGCAGACCAGGCTCGTCAGGCTAATGGGGCGGTAGTTCCCGGGGTCTGTTGTGGCCCCCCCCCCCTTTGTGGAGTGGGATAACTGTCGCGGTGCGCCATTCAATGGGCACAAAGCCTGAGGTGAGGCTATGATTGAACATAGTACTTAGGTGGGGTGCCAGTTCATTTTGTAGTTTATGTAGAAGGCAGCCTGGGATGGTGTCAGGTCCCATGGATGCTGTGTTCTTGGCTTTGGAGAGTGAGGTTTTTACCTTGCAGCTGTGATTACAGGAACTTTGCATTTTTCCGGTATAAAGATGGGCCCTTTAGGGGGTGAGAGGGGAGTAAAGTTAGCACTGAACCTATCTGCCAGGATGTTGGCAACATCAGTTGGTTCTGTATATTTAGTGTCATTGTGCTGTAACTCAGAGCAGACTTGAGTGTTGCCATTGAGATTCTTGACATAGCTATAGAATGCTTTGTGGTTGTCTTTAGAATCAGTGGCAATTTTGTTTTCATAACTAACTCTGGAGGATTTTAAGAGGGATCGCAGCTTCTTACTGAGGCTGAACAGGGAGTTCCTCCAATAGTGGGATTTTACTCTTTTTTGCAACAGTTTCTTTCTTCTGTTGTAGAGTTTGTTTATGGCAGAAGACCACTAGATTGGCTTCCTTTTTTTTGGAGAATAGCATCTTGGTTCTGTTAGGGATAGCACGATCCATGCACTCGTGTAAGTGCTTATAAAGTGCATTTGTGTAGGATTCAGCAGTCGTACCTCTACTGTCCATCTGCATGGGTGTCGTGAAGTTTGCCACTTCTGTCTTAAGAAGCGTGAAGTTGGCTTTGGAGAAATTTTTTACGGTTGTTTTCCTAATGGGGGGTGGGGTGGGTGGGAGTGGGATGTGGATGTCTAGGGAAATTAGCTTGTGGCCGGAGCTGACCTCCGGTGTGGAACACCGGTCACCCATGTTGGTGATGACCAGGTCTAGGATACTGCTGCCCCTGGTGGGGGTGTGGATAAGTTGATCCAAGGCGTTGGAATTGATGATTTCCAGAAATTTCTGAGCAAAAGAGTTGGTACATGAGTAGTTTTCCCAGTTAATGGTAGGGTAGTTGAAACCATTACTAGAGTGTTGGGTTGTACCTTAAATTTTTCCAGTGTATCAAGAAAAGAGGAGTGGGAATCCTGGGGCATGGTGGGGGTCTGTAGCAAGCTACAATCTGGATTGCGGTTTTGCCCACAGTTAGTTTAACTTGGATAATCTCGGATGTATTATGCTGAGCAACTAGCTTGGAGGTGGATATCCTTAATGAATATGGACACGCCTCCACCTTTAGTGTTTCGGTATGGTTTTGGTGATCGAAAGGTGTGGTATGAATTATAGCCTGGTAATGTAGGGGTGCTCTCTGGAGCTTTGAACCACGTCTCTCTGCACAGATGTCAATGTTCTCCATTTTAAGGAGTGCCTCGAGTGAGTGCATTTTGAGGTTTAGACTTCTAGCATTGAGTAGCATTACCCTCAGATTTTGCTTGCTTGTACCTGTTACGGTGGTGAAACTGTCATTTGAACCTTCCTATCTTCTGCACGATTCCCTTATTGGGATATGCAGGTATGCCTCTTTTAAGTCTAGAGTCACAAACCAAGCGTTCTTGCCCAGCATGGGCAGAAGCTGTTGTAAAGTCAGCAATTTGAATTTTGGGATGTCCAAGAATGTGTTCAAAATCGATAAATCCATTATTGGACGCAAGGCATGGTCTTTTCTGGGTACTAGGAACAGTCTTGAATAAAACCCTTGCCCTTTTTCCTGTTCTGGTACTGGTTGAATAGCCCCCATATACATGAGGGACGTAACTTGTTTCTGTGCCTCTGCCCATTGATTTTGTGGCATATAACCGTTTGGTACTGGCAAGGTATGGAAATGAAATCTGTACCCTTGGGATACTATGTTTAATACCCACTTGGCCTGGGTTATTAACTGCCAATTTTGAGCATGAAGTGCTAATTTCCCCCCCAAAGGGGCTGCCAAAAGATAAGTGCTTGGTGATGGCAGAGGGAAGTCATTAAGACTGCTTACTATAGGATTGTGCTTTGTTTCCTCCAGATTTGGAGGTAGAGGCACCCTATTGCTTTGACCTGTAAGAACCCTGTGATTGTTATCTACAGCCTTTTGAGCGCTTGGATTTGCCTTGTGAGGCTCTGTTGGACACAGGAAAGAACCAATTTTTTTTTGTAGGCCAGTGTCTACTGAATCTGGGTGGCTGCACTTGTAAGAAATCTTTTACAGCTTGCATAGACTTAGCTTTGTCTTCCATTTTCTTTAAAACCTCTTCTGCCTTATTACCAGAGTATCATGCTGTAAAGGTGCATCCAACAATTTAGCTTTAACATGATCAGGCAGATATTGCTCCTTGAGCCAGGCATGCCTTCTAATCACAGATCCAGTAACTGCGGCCCTGCAAGAGGCCTCCAAGGAATCAAAACCACATTGCAAAGTATGCTTTCCAAACTGTTCTGCTGCATGCAATAACTCCTGTAATTCTTTGTTTTCCACAGATTCAGAAACCAACATCATTTTTTGTTTCAATAATCCCATAACATGCTGTTGCTATTTAAGCATATGAAACTGGCAGTTTAAGGCCCTAATTGCCAAGGTTGCAGACGTATACACCTTCTTTCCCCATCTATCCAGCGCCCTGCAATCTCTATCAGAGGGGGTGGGATTCTTGGCTGAAGAGGCCTTTTACACCCTTGGGACCCTGTGAGACAGTTTCAGGATCAGCAACAGGATTTTTGAATAAAAATTTGTGGGTGTCAAGAACCCTGCAATATCTGTCAGGCTTACTCAGAGCCGGAGGTAGGGAATCAGGAGCCATGCTAGACTCCGAAAACACATCATCTAAAATGTCTAATACTGGAGGTATAGCCAGAGGCCCATGCTGAGGAAGAAGGAAATCCCTAAGCCTCTTTTTTGATTCTGAGAAATCCTGACTCTCCCAATGAAAATGTTCCCTTAAAGTATGCAAGGTTTCTCCAAAAGAATAATCTTCAGGAGGAGATGCAGATGGGATGGATTCTTCTGCATCTGAATCCTCATAGGATGGTATAGAAAATTTCTGATCAGAAGAGGAATCAGAAGAAATAGAAACCTGATCTGAAGATTCATAATCAGTGTCTTGCCTGGGCCTCTTATCAGGAGGGGGTTGGGAACCCCTGATCAAAGTAATCGAGTCCTCAGCCATTTTGATCATCTGTTTTTTAGGCATAGGGGCCTGTGCACGTGGCTCATGCGTCGTTTTTTTAGCCTTAGAAATCGATTTTGTTTTTGAAGCTGGCGTCGGTTTTATATAGAAATGTAAATGAAAACACCCTCAGAAGCCGGTGCTTGCTCAGCGGCTCCAGACCCATCGGAGGGAGAGACATCCGCAGGTACAATACTCTGAGAATCTCGCAGCATACTCTGCATGGGTCTCAGTAAAGGCCTGCGACTCAAAAGTAGCGGGTATCAGCGACTGCGAAGGCGCGTCACTGAGTACCGGCGAACCGGCGACTGGCTTAGGAGAAGCATTGTCGTCGGATTTGGACCTTGACGGTCTGTCTCTGTCCTTTTCTTTGCATTTTTCGTGTACTCCGCTAGTCGGATTGCTATCCGACAACATTTCAGGGTAATTAAATCTGTTTCCAAAACATTTTGAAGCAAAGATATACCGCTGCTTAATAGTGCGTTGGTTAAATCTAGCACAAAACTGACAGCAAGGCACATTATGATCTGGGCCTAGGCAAGGAATACAGTACAAATGAAAATCCTTATGAGGTATTTGCTTCCCACAAGTAATGCAATTATTAACTTTTACTGACATCGGTAAGGAGCAAGAAAAAGTTTCCCCAATGGGGTACTTCGATTTAGTTTTAGACTTAGTTTGTGAAACTCTAGAGTCGGCCGACTGGCCGGCACTTGCAAACTGCTTCTGCTTTGGGCACCGCGCAGCAAGAAAGACTGAATAAAATGGCGTCGGCTGCATGTTTTATACCCCTGACGACCTGATGTCATGGAAGAGGAGACGGGCAACCGACGCAGGACCCAAGACTTTGATATTCAGGCCGACTGATGGCAACCTGCCAGCAGATTACCCTAATGTAATGACTGCAACAGTGAAACATGAAGAACATCTTGAAAGACTGACAGGACTAAGTAGAGTAGCCAGTGATGTCAGTCATAGGATCAAGAAGCCATTCCAGGAGACCCAAGACAGATCAGTAATGAGTGAAAGAAAAAGGATAAGGGGGTTAAGGTGGGTGGAAAGGAATATTGCAACATGGAAGAGAACATCATCTATGGTTATGGTAAGATTTTACACAACTATTCTAGGTCCTTTTATTTCTATGTTGCAGCATTCTTGGTATGGAAGAGTACCACAGCTTAGTTGGAAGGAAGGGATGAGGTAGAAGAAGTTGATTCCACAAATCCCTGCAGGATTGCTCTGGCAAATCCCGCAAGTGCTCTGGAGACACTGTCTAACTTGCAGTGTTTGGTGAAAATGTGAATGGTGGACCATGTGGCTGCTTCTGGTATGGATGCTGTGTCCAGGCCTTTTAAGAAGGCTTTGGAGGCTGCCACTGCCTTGGTAGAGTGAGCTTTAACTCCCTGTTGGGGTTTTTTGCCATGGTGTGAATAACAAAGGCAAACAGTTTTTCTAATCCAACATGCGATGGTTTGTTAGGACACTGCCTCGCCCAGGGTCCTGGGGTGGAAGGAAACAAAGAGCTGATTGAATTTTCTTATGGATTTTGTTTTATCTAGGTAAACTCTTAGCTGTCTGTGTACATCCAGGGAGTGGAATATTCTCTCACTTTCATTGGTTAGAGAGGGGTAGAAGATGGGTAGATGAAGAGATTGGTTTAAGGACTGATCATTGACCACTTTCTGCATAAAGGAAGGATTGGTTCTTAGTGTTACCCTGTTTTTGTGGAAAGTAGTGTATGGATGGCAGGCCATTAGGGCCTGTAATTCAGACACCCTTCTGGCTGAGGTTATGGCTACTAGCAGGACTGTCTTCCAGGTGCACATTTGAGGATTCGCCGTACTAGCAGGTTCAAATGGAGACTGTGTTAGTTTTTCCAGGATGACGTTCAGGTCCCAGGGTGGTGGGATGGGTTTTCTTGGTGGTCTGATGTGCAAGACCCCTTTTAAGAATAGCTTCACACTGAGCCTGGCTAGTAGGGGAGGGTCTAGTGGCAGGCAGGCTGAGATTGCTAAAAGGTGGACTTTCACTGAAGAGTAAGAAAGTCCCCCCTTTACTAACTGACACACACAGGCAAGAACTAGTGGGGGATCTGTGATGCATGGGTCCTTGCCCTTGCCCAGACACCATTTTGAAAATCTCTCCCATTTAGCTAAGTAAGATTTTATGGAAAGGGAGGAAAGGCGTACAGAAACATTCCCTTCCATGAAATGCTGAATGTGTCCACTCTACAAGCTAGTGGGGAGTAGATCTTGCAGCAGCAGGTCTGCAGTTGTCGGTTCTGGGGGGAGGCAAACAAATCTACTTGAGGTGTGCCCCACCAATGGACAATATCTAGAAAGACATTCCTGTCCAGTATCCATTTGTAATTTGGAGAGGATGTCCTGCTGAGAAAGTCAGCTTGTTTGTTGTCCTGCGAGGGGATGTAGGTTGCCTGCAGGGACAAGTTGTGCTGTGAGGCTAGGCCCCAGATTAGTAAGGTTAGTCTGCAAAGGTGGTACGCTTTTGTCTCTCCCTGCTTGTAGAGGTACCACATAACTGTGGTGTTGTCTGTTATTATTTGGAGAACACATGGTTGTAGAAATGAAATGAAGGCTTTCAGTGCCAAAAGTACTGCTGTATTTTCCCTCATGTTGATTTGTTTGTTCTTTAAGGAAGGATGCCACTTTGCTTGAACCCTGTAGTTTGCCACTGTGGCTCCCTATCCTAGGTCTGAAGCATATGTATGCATGAACTGGTTTGGGGGTGGGTAACTGCAGCGGAAGGCCCAGGGTTCAGCTGAATTTGCTGACTCCACCACTTTAGCTCAGACTGTAGGCAGGGCAAGAGAGTGATTTCCTGCTCTAGAGGATGTTAGTGCTGAGACCATACATTTTTTAGATACCACTGTAGCTTTCACATGTGCATTCTGGCTAGTGGTAGCATGGGAATGGTGGCTACCATTAAGCTCCGTGTTCATAAGAATTGACTTGCAGTTATTTGCTGTGTCTGCAGAAGGGCTTTGAAGTGGGAGGACAAGGAGATGACCTTGTCCTGGGGAAGACAGGCTTTCATTAACTCTGTGTTGATCCTGCAACCCCGGAATGCTTTGTCTTGTTCTGGGGTCAAGGAAAAGTTTGGGAGGTTGAGGGTGAACCCCAGTCTTTGGAGTAGGTACATGGTGAATTCTAGATGGATTAACAGGGTTTCCTTTGCAGTCTGCTAGGATCAGGATATAGTCCAGGGTAAGGGTAAATCTGAATCCCTTGTATTCTGCAATAGGCTATGGCAGGTGCCAGGCATTTTGTGAACACTCTGGGAGCAGTGGACAAACCAAAGGGCAATGCAGTAAATTGGAAGTGAGAGGAGGGTCCAGAAAAGCATAAGAATTTCCTGTGGGAAGGTTGAATGGGTATGTGCAGATAGGCTAATTTTAGGTTGAGTGTGGCCATGAAAGGCTAGGCTGGTATAAGAGGGAGTAAATTTTATAGGGACAACATTCTGAAGGTGGGAACTTTTAAGAATAGGTTTAAGGAGGATAGGTCTAGAATTGGTCTCCATGGTCCATCTTTTTTGGGGACCAGAAACAGTCTTGAATAGAAGCTTTTTTCCTTCCTGTCCTGGAGGGACAGGTTCTACAGTATCCAAGTTCAGAAGGTCTTTCAGAATCTGTGGGAAGACGTGTCTCTGATTTTCTGGGGGGAAGGGGATGCCCCTTAAGGGTGGCCTTTCTTTCCAGGACAGGAAGGATCTTTTTTGAATAATAGCCAGAATCCATTTGTCTATGGTGATGGTTTTCCAAAAGGGGAGGTAGTGGGAGAGGTGGGCAAGGCAGTCATGCATTGTTGGGGCCTCCTATATCTTAAAGAGGGCTGTCTAGAGGGGGGCTGAGAGACAGCTGGGTCTGGAAGGGGTTTGTAATTTAGTCCCTCTTCTGTGTCTAGAAGAGGTAGGTCCAGCTGGGGCAGGGTTTCTCCTGACAAAGGTGGCTTTGGCAGGGTAATTCCTGTGGTAATTGGGAATAGGAGACATCAGAAGATACTTGATGTCTTGCAATTCCTTACTCTTTTCCTGCAGATTTTTGAATTAGTCTGCGGATTGTTTTCCGAACAAGACATTAGGGTCCAGAGGGGCATCTAAGATTTTAGACTTGAAATCTTCAAGTGTTGCAGACTTCACCAGAAATATCTCCTAAGTACAGTGGCAGATGCTGCAGATCGCGCAAAGGCCTCTGCAGCATCATAACTACATCTAATGGAGTGTCTGGCTGCTGGGGAGCCAGAGATAGTTTGTAAAGAGATGTCAGATTTAGTGGTGTAGTCTGGAGTAGCAACCAGCAGAGTGGAGGCTTGAGAGACCAGGTCCAGAGCATATCTGGTCACATGAGTTTGATAGCTGATGTCTCTAAAGGCCAATGTGGAAGAGGTATAAACATTCTTTCCAATTCTATCCATTGTTTTGCTATCTTTGTCTGTAGGTAAGAGAGAGGCAGATGGAATCAGTCTGGATTATTTATCTGGAGAAACGGCAATAACAGCAGGATTTGCCAAGGGTGGTTTGACTACAAATTTCTGGTCATCAGGCACCTTGTAGAAGCTGTCGGGCCTCTTAGGGGCAGGTGGCTGATAATCTGGTGTCTTAGTCGCTGAGGAAAAAGCACCTAAATAGGCAGGGATGACAAGTGGAATGGCAGATGGGTAGGGAGAGTCAACTTGCAATGGTTCAAAATAACTTTTTTGAGTATCAGACATTCGAGAGGTCTCCCATTTGAAGTATTCCTTCATTTTGTATATGGTCTCACCAAAGGTGATATCCTCTGAGGGGGAATCCCCTTCAATGGATTTGTCATCTGGGAATAGTACTCGAGGCTGTTTGGGAGGTGTAAGATATTTATTCCTCAGAAGATGAGTAATAGGTCTCTTGTTCTTCTTCCCTGTCTTGTGAAGTCGGTGGAGGAAGAGAGGAGACAGAGGCAGGCCTAGGGCTGAGGAGAGGAAGAGTAGATGGAGAAGAGGCTGAGGGCCTAAGGGGCATAAAGGCCTGCATCAAAGATGAGGTGAAGGACTGGCAATCAGGTAGGCCTTTGGCGGGTATAGCCAGATGTTTGGTTTCCTATTTCTTTTTAACTGTGGTTGTCTTAGGCATAGGCCTGGACTCGGATGCCTAGCTAAGGGTAGCTGTGTCAGGAGGAGTTATCCCGGTCGAAGGCCCGGCTGTGTCTGGTTCCTCCTCGACTTTGTCAGTATCGGATGTCTGGGTTAGCTCTGTGGACATGCTTATCATTAACTGTGAAGCGGCTTCCTCAAAGGTTGCTGAAGTAGACAATCTGTCGGACATCCCTCAACTCCTAAATCAGTAGCTGGCGGGGTATCCGAAAGCAGAGAGTCAATGGAAGAGGGCCTGGGAATCTTGAACTTCTTTCGAGGAGGTTCAGTCAGAGCTTCCAAAACGGGATCCATCCTAAGTGCTAATTTTTTAAGTTGCTGGTTTTCTAGGTAAAGATAAGTGCAGCCAGACGTCTGAGAAGGGTCTTAGGAACGAAGGACTGACAGATAGAGAGCAAGAGGTGTGATTGTGCTCTCGGCCTAGGCAAAAAACACAGCAGTCGTACATGTCTTTATGGGGTATCTGGTGCCCCGCATTGGCATTTGCTCCTTTTTTGCTGACATCCGCTAAAGTTTACTACAACAAACCAAGCTTTAGCTAGAGGTCAAAGAAGAAAAATCCTCAAAGGGGTACTTAGCTTTTAAACGTCTTGAGGTGAAGGAATGAAGCACACGATGTGACGGTTTTCTGTGGCTGAAAAGTTCTGAGGTCTGTGCGTAAAGTCGTCACATTTAAGGTCCTTGGTTTAAGGCCCTACATGTGATGTTCCATGCAACTGCAACAGCCAAGCTGAAGCTTTTGTATAAGAGCTGACATACGGGTCGCCTGAGGCAGAAAATCCCACACCATGAATACTGCAACATAGGAAAAGAAGATGATCAGCTTTTCTTGGTCCTTTGGATGAGACAGAAACCCTGGGAAAGTTTTATTTATTTATTTATTTTTTGCAAAGTGAATGACTCAGCCTTTCTTTATAATCTTCAACACCCATATGCCCAGTATTAAGTCTTCCCATTCATGGTAAAATCTGACAGTCTTCCTGCTGGGGCGGTGGGTTTGGGGTGTGATTTAGGGAGGGGAAGAGAGGTGCTGAAGATAGTCACAGCTGTTCCAGGGGTAAGGCAGGATCTTTGATTCCTCTTGTATTGAACGCTACTTGATTTGCCACCTTCTTTGCAATTTTGATCTTCCTCTCTACATCTGTCCAGCCCTCGTGTTTAGGTAGAAAGGGCCATGATTTGGAAAGTACACTTTTGTACCTACCATAAATGTAGATGTTCGAGTGTTCACACTGCTGCAGTCATTACACTTGGGTAATCCTGCCATCAGGCGGTCCCGCAGTCTGCCGGAGTTTCAAAGTCTTGGTCCACTGTCGGTTGCTGTTGCTTCTTCCGTGACGTCAGTGCGCCAGGGGTATATAAGATGCATCCAACGCCATTTTCTTCAGTTTTTCTTGCCCCAGATGTCAGGTGCCCCCAAGTAAGTAGGCAATACATATTGCTAATAAAACATATATAAAAAATAAAAAGAATACCTTCAGTTACAAGCAAATACACCACAAAGGTTGTATAGGATAGAAAGATATAGATAAGTCCAGCTAGGACAGAGGGGATGGAGGGAGGGTAACCTGGACTGCAGCAGTGTGAACACTCTAACATCTACATTTATGGTAGGTACAAAACTGTACTATGTTCATCATGTTACACTTGGGTAGAATCCCAAAGCTAAGGTTGGGTGGTTGGTCTATAAAGAGTTAGGACTGGCTATGAGGCCCTGCAGGACTGCAGTGGCAAATCCTGCTCTGGATTTAGAGTAAAGAGACAAGTGGTAATGCTTGGTGAAGGTGTGCACTGAACTCCAAGTTGCAGCCTCCAAAATTTCCTTGGATGGTACGCCTCTGAGAAAGGCTGTTGAAGTGGCTGTTGCTCTGGTAGAATGTGGCCTAATGTTATTAGGGACTGATTTTCCATGCTGTGTGTAGCAGTAACGAATACAGTGTCCTATCCATTTGGAAATAGTCTGCTTTGAGACAGCCTTGCCCTGTGATCCTGCAGCATAAGCTACAAACAGTTGCTCAGTTTTCCTGAAAGCTTTTGTTTTGTGCAAGTAAAAGCATAGCTGCCTGTGTATGTCCAAAGAGTGCAGAAGATTCTCTCCTTTATTCTGGGGGTTTGGATAAAAAGTTGGCAAATGGATGGTTTGGTTAAGAGCCACACTAGATACCACCTTTGGCATAAAGGTAGGGTTTGTCCTTAAAGAAACCCTGTCCTGATGAAATATTATAAAAGGTTTCACTGCCATTAATGCCTGTAGCTCTGAGACACTTCGTGCTGAAGTTACTGCCAGGAGCAGAGCAGTTTTCCATGATAAAAATTTTAGATCGGCTGTATTGGCTGGCTCAAAAGGTGGCAAGGTCAGTTTTTCCAAAACAAAATTGAGGTCCCAAGTTGGTGTTGGTGCTCTCCAGGGCGGTCTTATGTTTTTAGCCCCTCTGAGGTACTGCTTTAGCAAGGGATGAGAGAGAATAAAGGAGGATCCGTGTTGTAATGTGCTGAAAAGGCAGAGGCGTGCATCTTAATTGATGAGAAGGATAGGCCTTTGTCCAGCATCTCAGTTAAGTATTGTAAAATCTGAGGAATGTTTGGGACAAGAGGGTTAAGGCTTTGAGCCTGGTTCCAGGCACAGAATCTCTTCCATTTTTCTGAGTATGATTTCCTGGTGCTAGGCCTCCTGTCCTCCAAAATGACATCCATAACCGCTTTAGAGAGAGGTGTTGCCTGTTTGACTAATGAATCTGCCATGCAGCCAGGTTTAGGGTTTTGAGCTGACCATGCAGGATCTGATTGTTTTGTTGAGTCAGAATGTGTGAAATTTGAGGCAAAATCCATGGTGGGCCCTGAGCTAAGTTCTTTAAGATTGGGTACCAGTGCTGGCGTGGCCAGTATGGGGCAATCAGGATCGTCTGTGTTTTTTCTTGTCTGGCTTTTAGGAGTACCTTTGAAAGGAGAGGCAGTGGTGGGAAGGCATACACTTTTAGGCTTTTCCAGCTGAACGAAAGACCATCCACTTTCCATGCTTGTGTGTGGTAAGTCCTTGTGCAGAATGTTTGTAGTTGGCAATTCAGTGGGGAGGCAAACAGATCTATGTCTGGGCACCCCCATTTTTGCGTTACCATGCTGAAGATTTGTGGATTCAATTTCCATTTGTGAGGGTCCATGATATTTCTGCTTAGATCGTCTGCCAGAGTATTTTTCTTTCCTGGCAGGAATTGTGCTTGCAGATGAACTTGATAAGTTAGAGCTGTGTTCCACAAGGTCATGGCTTGCCTGCATAGGGGATAAGAATGTGTGCCCCCTTGCTTATGTACCACATCACTGTGGTGGTGTCTGTCTTTAATAATAATTGTCCTGGATGCAGAAGGTCCTTGAAAGCTGTTAGGGCATTTTTAACAGTCAACATCTCTTTTTGATTGATGTGAAGATGCATTTGGTCTGTGGTCCACTTGCCCTGAATACATTTTCCTGCCATGTGTGCTCCCCAGACGTAATCTGAAGCATCTGTTGTTACAGTCTGCCTGGCTGTGGGTAGAGTGAAAGGCTGACCCTTGTTGAGGTGACATGCCTGTGCCCACCATCGAAACTCCTGTTGTAGGCAGGGAATTATTGGTATTACTGCTTCTAAACTGTGAGTGTGTTGAGTCTAAACACTTTTTAGGTACCAATGTAATTTCCTCATATGCAGTCTGGCATACGGAATTAGTAGTATGCAGGATGCCATGAATCCCAGGGCCTGCAGAATTTTTTTTGCAGGGAGATGGGACTTTTTTGCCAGCAATTGAAAATATTGAGTCAGTTGTCCTTGTTTGTCTGGCGTGAGATAAACCATCTGGGCCGTTGTATTTAAGCTGGCACCCAGGAATATTATCTGTTGTGAGGGCACTAGTTTTGACTTCTTTTCGTTTACTGTGTACCCTAGAGAAATTAGCAACCTTTTTACAAACGCCAGATGCTTTAGAAGAATGTCCTTTCTCTCTGCTTGAATGAGGCAGTCGTCCAGGTATGGATATATTTGAATTCCTTTTTGTCTGCAAAATGCAATTAATGGTGCCAGGCACTTTGTAAAGACCCTGAGCGCTGTAGATAAGCCAAAGGATAGTGCATAGAATTGGTAGTGCATTGTACCAGCTTTGAATCTGAGGTATCTTCTGCAATCTTGTCTGATAGGGACATGCAGGTATGCCTCTGAGGTCCAAAGTAACAAGCCAAGCCTTCTTGCCCAGCATGGGAAGAAGCTGCTGTAGTGTCAATATTTTGAATTTTGGAACATCCAGGCAAGTATTTAGAGTTGAAAGGTCTAGTATGGGTCTCCAGGCTTTGTCCTTTCTGGGGACCAAGAAGAGTCTTGAGTAAAATCCTTGTCCTTGTTCCTGCTGTGGTACTTTTTGAATAGCTCATGTCCATGAGGGCTGAAATTTGTTTTTGAGCCTCTGCCCATTGATTTTGTGGCAGGTTTGGCATTCCTTTTAGCCTTGGTAAAGTATGAAAGTGGAACCTGTAACCTTGAGACACAATATTCAGAACCCATTTGTCTTGGGTTATTGTTTGCCAATTTTGAGAAAAAAGTGCTAGTTTCCCCCCTAAGGGGGCTGCCAAAAGGGAAGTACTTGGCATACACAGGGGGAAGTCATTGGGACTGTTTCCTGTAAGGTTGAGACTTGTCCCCACCTCCTTTTGGGGTTGAGGTACCCCACTGTCATTGTCTGTTAGAGCCTTGGGGTTGAGATCTGCCTCTTGGGCGTCTGTATCTGCCTCTCTGTGGCCTGTCTGACACTGGAAAGGACCAATTCTTTGCAGGCCAATTTCTGCTAAATCGAGGTGGCTATACCTGTAAGAAATCTTTGACTGTTTGCATAGATTTAGCTTTATCCTCCATTTTCTTCAACACCTCTTTTGCCTTAACACCAAACAAGGTATCATGCTGTAAAGGAGCATCCAATAATTTTGCCTTAACATGATCAGGTAAACTCTGTCGTCGAATCACAGAACCTGTAACTGCGGCTCTACACGAGGCCTCTAAAGAATCAAAACCACATTGCAGAGTATGTTTTCCCACCTGTTCAACTGCATGCAATAAATCCTGCATTTCTTTATAGTCAGGAGCTTCTGAGCTTGTAAGCATTTTCTGTTTTAACTGAGCCATTAAATATTGTTGGTACTTAAGCATGATATACTGACAATTTAAAGCCCTTACTGCTAAAGTTGCAGAAGTGTAAACTTTCTTTCCCCATCTATCCAATGCTCTAGAATCTCTGTCAGAGGGGACTGTTTTTTTTGCAATGGAAGCCTTAACCCCTTTGGGACCCTGGGAAATGGTTTCTGGGTCAGCAGAAGGGTTTTTATAAAGAAACGTGAGAGTCAGGGACTTTCTAATACCTATCTGGCTTGGCTGGTGCAGGGAGCAAAGAATCAGGAGATAAGCTGGATTCAGAGAACACATCATCGGCAATATCTAACACAGGCGGAATAGCAAGAGGCCTGTGCTGAGGCAATAAAAGGAAGTCCCTGAGCCTTTTCTTGGATTCCGAATAATCCTGACTTTCCCAATGGAAATGCTCCCTCATGGTATGTAAAGTTTCCCCAAAAGAGTAATCCTCAGGAGGAGAGGCTGAAGGAACAGATTCTTCAGCATCAGTGTCCTCATAGGGGGGTAGAGAGTATCCTTGGTCTGAAGAGGAATCGGAGGAAATGGAAACCTGATCAGAAGAATCATAGTCTGTATCCTGCCTAGGCTTTTCTCAGGAGGGGGATGGGAACCCCTGATTAGAGTAATGAGGTCTTCGGCCATTTTGAGCATCTGTTTCTTAGGCATGGAGGACTGTCCAGGAGAATACTGTACTTGCTTCTTTGTCTTTAATGGTGTTTTTGTCTTGGCTGTTGCTTTAATGGTAAGTTGTGAAGGTCTGAAAATACCCTCAGAAGCCGATGCCTGCTCAGCGGCTCCGGACCCATCTGAGGGATTAGTTTCCGTAGGCCCAATACCTTGAGTTTCCAGAGGCCTAGTTGTCTCCACGTGGGAGTTGGAGGCGACCTGTGGCTCTGGGCTCTGAGGTAGCCGGTGTCAGGGGCTGCGAAAGTGCCTCACTGAGAACTGGCGACTGGCCTAGAAGAGGCTTTGTTGTCGGTTTTGGACCTCGGATGCCGGTCTTTACCCTCGTGTCTGCGTATTTTATGAATTGCGGTCGTCGGTTGTTCCGACGGCATTGTATAATTGAACCTTCGGTCAAAGTAGTGCAAAGCAAAATCAAAACGTCGTTTTATAGTGCGTTTGTTAAATCTAGCACAAACCGACAACTAGTGACGTCGTGATCAGGGCCTAGGCATGGAATACAGTAAGAGTGGAAGCCCTTATGAAGTATTTGCTTCCCACAAGAAATACAATTATTAACTTTTTCTGACATCGGTCTGAGGCAAGAAAAAAGTTTCCCCAACGGGGTACTTAGCTTTACTGAAGACTTCGGATCTGAAATTCGACTTCGAAAATCTCAGGAGTCGGCCGACCGGCACTTGCGAACTGCCTTTGCTTCGGGCACTGCGCGGCAAGGAAGACTGAAGAAAATGGCGTCGGATGCATACCTCTGGCGCACTGACGTCAGGGAAGAAGCGACAGCAACCGACGCCGGACCAAGACTTTGGAACTCTGGCCGACTGCTGGACCGCCTGATGGCAGGATAACCCAAGTGTAATGACTGCAGCAGTGTAACACGATGAACATGGGTGGTTCCTTTATATCTTGGAGTGGGAAACACGCAGAATTCCTTGTCAGATTTCATTTATTTTCCCTTCTGACCTAGTTTATCAAATACTTGCTCTGCATGGGGGTCCAAAAATTAACTCTTTGTGCAAAGGGCCCTCATGGCAAGTATAGGTAAATTTTACTAGTCAGATAAAGTTTGTGCTTTCAGCCAGGTACATATTCTAGTAACTGACCCCACAGCAGCCGCCCTGCATAATGCATCAAGAGTATCACAGCCACATTTAACAGAGTATCTGAACACCTAGATACAATTATTACATAGGTCATGGATGTCCTTTGAAGGCTGCTGTTTTATATCACCCCCCCACACTGGATTTACTCTATTCCTGTAATGCCTCAATATATTTCAGCATGTGAAACTGGCAGCTGAGAGCTCTCATGGCCATATAGCTGAACTATGCCTCTTTTTACAAATTCAGTACAGAAATCTGCCTTCCCAGTCATCTGATTGGGGAGGGGGTCTTGGATGCATGTCCAGGAGCTCCCTTAACGGAGGTTGTTGACACCCCTGCTGGATCTGCCATCGGGATTTTAGAAAGGTGTTTAGGAGAAGTGAAGGCCTCAGTTCACAGGTGGGTGGGCCATGGCCTCAGTCCAGTTCCAGGAAATCTCTTTCCTAACAACAGCCAAAGACATACTGCCTTATACCCTCTGTCATCAGCATGTGGGCACCAGAAGCTGTGGCCTGCTTAGTAACTTTGGACCTAACCAATGTCAGCCTGTCTTCTGACTGCAAAACATGGGGGCTTAGTTGTGGCAGCTTTCAGAGGGGTCCCAGCATAGGACTCCAGCCTAGGAGGACTCGGACCAGGGGGCTGCAAAGTCTCTTCACCTGTGTCAGCATCAATCATGGTCATGAGCCTGGATAACAACGTCCTCTGAATCCCCCAACATTTCTCTCCTTTGGGCACTTATCCTTACGTTTTTTTGCAAAGAAAGACAGGGAACCAGTGGACAACTAGGCAAGTGACGGGTTTGCTTTACTACAATCCTTGCTAGACTACATGTGCAACTGAAGAGACTTGGCCCTGTGCTTTAAGGAATTTGAATTGAACCTTGCACAATACTGACAATTAGCGATGTCATGCTGACAGACAAAACAAGCAAAACAAATGAATACGTTTGTAGTGAATCTGCATCCCAGAAGAATGTGAACTTATTTCTCTGAACATTAAAAAGAAAAAAACGTTACTTATCTGGAGTCATCTGCAAATCTGGTGATTCAAGTCAACTGATGGACTGACAACCCAAAGCAGCAACAGTGTCAAGCAAACTACACTGTAGGAAAGAAATGGAAGATGCATAGGCTGACACTTGTTTTATGCCCAGACGTCTGGATGCTGGTCCCCATGGAAAGACTCTGGTTTCAGGCCTGCCACAGGTTTCTGCATGGCAGGAAAACCCAGGAATCAGTACTGCATCAATGACTATGATGAACTTCTAGACAGAAGAAAGTTGTGGAGCATGATGGGAGATAGAGGAGACCGGTAGCAGCCTGAAAAGCAGAAGTGCTTGACGTACATCACTACTTATTACCAAAGATGTACCATTTCTTACTGGATTTAAGGTTACTAAATGTACTGGTTGAAGAACCTCAAAGTGTCACCATGTCAGAAGAACTGAAGGGTTGCATATGAGGTTTCTGTCACAGGAAACCATCTCTGAAGGATAGCCAAATGACAAACACTTCTCTACACCCACATTATCCTAAAAGGGGAGGATAGCTGGCAGAACAGGCCATCTCCTCTGCTTGATAAAGTTCCTCAGAAGACCAACAGAGAGCGAATTATCTTCTTCTTTTGGTTGGTAGACTGCAGTCTGAATTGGAAGGTCTCTCCTTTATGAGAGTGGTGCTCTTGTATGTGGAACTGATAGAAAGAATCACTTCTGCAGAAAAGAAAAAAAAAAACCTGAAACCTCAACAGACCTGTGAAAAGTGGGGCCATTTTTGGCTTTGTAAGATTATATGCTGCAGGGATAAGACCGCTCTGCACTCAGAACTTTAAGGTTGCTGACATTACTCCCTTTTCTACTGTGCTTCCCTTCTCACAGAGCTCCCGTTCTGTGGTACAAAATCAACTCTAGAAACAAACCCTGTAAAAAGAAAATAAAAGGTGGGGGGGGCAGTAACTGGCCTGTGTGACGCTTGGTGTTTCCAGCATGTATAGACTGGCCTGCTCCCTTATTGGTCCAGGTGACTGTTTAGCTATTCATCCTATGAAGGTATAACAAAATCCATTAGGTTGTGGTCTCTGATGGTACAGAATGTCAGGCACAGATTTTCATGCTGAAGTATGCATGAAAGGAACCAAGTGCCTGAAGTGGGAAAGTTTCTGGACTACTACGGTCACCGGTGGCCTGCTACAACAGACATAGAATTTTTAAACACCTTTGTTAAGTTCTGTTTTACAGAAAAACCTAGGTACACGTCATTAATGGAAAAGAAAAACAGAGTAACATTTTTCAAGCAGTGTGCATACATGCTCTATTTTTAACATTCACTCCAGCACGATATACAGTGCTCAGTTCCAACCTTCCCTTAAACCTCGCTCCTCCTCCTGACCACCCTACATGTACTGTTTCAAGAAATTCCATTTATTTCTATGTAGTTTGCTCCTTCCCTTTCCTAAAGATCTCAATTCTGGTTCTTTTATTTCTTCTACAATATTAAGTGCCTCAAATTATAGTTGGTTTAAATTCTGATTTCCATTTTCTACTAATTGAGTTTTTTTTAGCAGCAAAAGCATTAACCTTGGTAAGGCCTCACTATGTCTTGGCGATTCAGACCCTGTGTCCCAGAATAATTTCCTTAGTTACAACAATATCATCCCTACACATATCTGACAATGTACTCTTTGTAGGGAATTTTTAAAATCTGCCAGATTTTTACATTCCCAAAAATATGCTCCCAATCACCGCACTCTTTCCCATTGTATATCCAGTATTTGTTAACTACCTGAGGAAAAAATCTCTGAAGTCTGTTTGAGGTTTAAAAATACCCATGCAAACACTTCCAGGCAAAAATTCTAAACCTTCTGAACTTTGCTGCGTACTTCTGAGCCATTCAGATGTCTTGCCACTGTTCCTTTGTAAACTGCCTTTACATTCTATTTTCTCAATCTTTTCTAACCTTCTGTGATTGATTCTCATGCAATATTTTATATGCTCTATCAATTATCCCTTTTTAACAGTCGCTTCTATTCTAGCCTCAGCTAAAGCCTCAGTCCCCTATGCCTACATCTTTGCCTTTACTTAGTAATCAATCCCTGATGAGGAAAGTGGTCTCAAACCTGCAAGTCCAGACTTATTCTTGGCCTCATCTCACAATATTACCTTTCACTCTCTAGTTATTTGCGCCAAATGCCTTGATTCCTTTGCTAATTTTCTCAAGTTAATTCCATAGCCCTCTTGCCTACTACCTATACTTCTGATTGTAGTCATCCCTATTGGGAAAATCTTTCTCCACTCTAATGTTATCTTAGTTCTTAGCATACTTTTGACAACTTTACAAATATAATATTCTGTTATGATTACTTTTCTTAGATTCTTTCAGGTCTTTATCACCATCCACAACTTCTCTAGCTGACAAAAATATACCTGACCTGTAAATAAAACAAAAGGGACAAACATTTTTCCTACTTGTATCTTACTATCCATACACAAAAATTGAGAAGATGGAAGCTTTTGAATTATCTTTATTCTCTTCCCACATACCTGTAGATGCCATAACAAAAATGTTTTAATTCATACATAAAGATGTAACCTTAGCTCTTGTTTTGGACCTTTCATACATCCTCCTAATTAACCATATTATTCTGTAAGGGAATGCAAGTGCTACCACTGCCTTGCTCATAAAATCCCAGTCAACACTACCAAATGTTTTCTCAGCAGCAAGACCCCAACAGCAGCAGTGTTTTCTTACATTCTGCTTCTCTCTGGATCATCACTGTTCTACTAATACTGTCAAATGTTTGCCTCCCCTCCACAAAGCAGCACTGAGCCATATTTATCAGTTTTGAAAACACTTTTGCCTTTCACTTGCTGCTGCCAAACACCACACCATGAATGAAACTGTTGATTCACTCAAGGACCAGAGTATTTGGGTAGATCCAGCTTTGAGTTTTTCTAATCATATCAACCAACTAGTTAATGATAGTTATAGAATTATTGTCGTATAAAAAGATTTATAAAGTCTAGAAAATCAGAAATGACAAAGTCATTATTAGTTATACTACACCCAAACCAGAGTATGGAATAACGGTATGGAAAACGTATAAGAAAATCATGAGTAAACTACAAATAGTACAGCAGAAATACACCAAGGGCATCCTGTGATAATTTAAGTTATTATGAAAGACTAAAATATCTGAACTTGTACAGCATTCATATAGATACTTAAGAGGAGACCCTATTCAGGTTTACATGGCATTTAAAGACAAATACATTTGGGAATGTTTTGTACATGGCATTTAAAGACATACATTTGGGAATGTTTAGGGTAATCAAAAAGTAGCAGAAAACCATCAGACAAATTATGTAAAAAATTCTACAGGAAATGAGAAGTGTACTAATTGGTTCTCTGAGACCGTAGCTGATCCATGGGCCAAACTGAATTAAAGGAAGCAGTAGTTTAGATATTTTTAAGAAAAGCCTGGTCACTTATGAAACAATTGTTTTGATATACTGGCAGGCTAGAAGGGCATTATTACCCGTGCTTGAAATCTTTATGTATTCACTTAGCTAGTATAGACATTTTATATTTACGGTTTAAAAGATGAAGTGGGTCAATATGAAGCTAGATCTGATGGGTCTTTACCCTATTTGGGTAATACAGCTACCACAGCTTTCTTCCAAGATGCTTGTAACTCCCTTCCCAATATTTTTTTTAAAATACTGAAAAACAAAACCTTCTAGATCTTTATCACTTTCTTCTCTCTCAGCTTTCCAACTTCAACAGGAATACATTCTGTTCATGGAAACTTCCCTGTAGACCAATTATTCATCACCATTTTTAATCTCTTCCTATCTTAGCTGTTGAGCCTCACCTTCCTCTCACCTTGGCATAATTAGATCTTCCATAAATATTTTCATTTTGCTTTACTTGGTTTCCATATTCTACTGCTTTACATACATTTTCATAAAATTTCTGAATGATCTCCAATAACTCTACAGTTTCTCTAGTTATTTCTCTTGCTGTAAGTAGGGTTACCACCTGTCCCTCTTTGCGAGGGACAGTCCCACTTTGGGTCGTTGTGTCCTGCAAAAAAAAACTAAAAAATGGCAAATGTCCTGAGATTTTAAGACGGAATATATTTCTTACATTTTCTTTAATAGTTGCAAAAACATTTATTTTGTATCTGAAACACATAAATATTATTGAAATAGCATAAGCATCTCAAATGTTACAAAAATAAGCTTTTACTTTGGCAAAAAAGTGAAGTTCTGTCCTTTGCACTGGCCTTGAGTAGGTTTTGCCCTGCAAAATTTCACATTTCTATGAAAAATGTCCCACTTTGGGCATGTGAAAAGGTGGCAACCCTAGCTGTAAGTTCTCAAAGTCTGGACACAACCCTTTACTTTCTGTAGCCTAAAATTTTAGTGCTCTGACGTTATCAAAAAAAAAAAAAGTTATGTTCTTACCATAATGTTCCATGTGAGTTGTTCATTTCGCCTTTGTTCTTACACGTGGGTTTGGAGCCGATCCATCGGCTCCAAGTCGGCTGCTTTCCAAGCTCTAGATCTCTTAGAAGCTCGAGACACAGTCCCTATCCCATGGTGCTCTGCTGCCAAACCCCAGATCTAGTTTACAACTAAGCAACCCAATATAACAAAGTAACTATTTACAATTAGTTAAAAGATAACCTGGCTGACAAGAGGATACTAGTAAGATCAAACAAACCACCAGCCATACCCGTTCTTCCAGAACATGGAGGGGGAAGGTGGGAGGGAGTGTAAGAACAAAGGCGAGATGAACAACTCACATGGAACGTTATGGTAAGAACATAACTTCTTTATGTGAAGTTGTTCAACCTCACCGTTTGTTCTTACACGTGGGTAGCGTCCCAAGTACCCTAATCCTAGGCGGCTCACGGGAGTACATTCCTGAGAACAGTGGAACCAAAGGAAGCCCTGTCCCTGGAGGCCCTGTCCACTTTGTAATGAGTAATAAATGTATAAGGTTTGGACCAGGTAGCAGCTGCACAAATGGTGTCCAAAGGTAAATGAGCTGCGTGAGCTAAGGACATAGAAACAAGCCCTGGCAGAATGAGCTTTCACTTCATGTTCTAAAGGTTGATGGGATGAAGAATATGCAAACTTTATACAATCAGAAAGCCATTTGGACAATGTAACTTTGGATACCGAAAGGCCCTTCTTATTGTCTGCAAGGGAAACAAATAGTTGATCTGATTTTCTGAATTCTTTTGTTCTGTCCAAATAAAATCTCAATTGTCTGTGAACATCAAGCTTATGCAACATGTATTCCCAATTTACTGGCATGATGCCTGAAAAAAGTGGGAAGTTCAATGGACTGGTTTAAGTTCGCTTCGGAACAGACCTTCAGGAGAAAGGATGGATTTTTTCTTAGAGACACCCTGTCGCGGTAAAAGACCAAATATGGGGGCCTAACAGAGAGTGCTTGAAGTTCAGAAACTCTACGCGCGGAAGTAATGGCCACTATGAAAATTGTCTTCCAAGAAATGAACTTCAACGGACAAGAACATGCGGGCTCAAAAGGGGGAAGCATGAGTTGAGACAGCACCAAATTTAGATTCCAGGGAGTAATAGGATGTCTGACAGGGGGTCGAAGGTGATGAGTCCCTTTCAAAAAGTCTTTACATAATCTGTGGGACACAATGTTAGAACCTCCGCATCCCACATAAAAGTTAGATATGGCAGCCAATTGAACCCTTACAGTAGCGGCTGCTGCACCACCGTGGAAAAGTGAAGTAAAAAATTCCAGAATGTTATGAATAGGGGCGATAAAGGAATCAATACCATGCTGAGAAGCCCAATGACCAAAGTGTTTCTATTTACTGTTGTATAGTTTCCTGGTGGAAACTTTATGCAAGGAAAAGTACAGTTTTGTACCTACCATAAATGTAGATGTTCGAGGATTCCATTGCTGCAGTCCTGACTATTGGGTATAGTCCGCGTCCCAGTCGGCCCGAATACCAGAGTATAAGGCTGACGTCGGTCAGGGCGCATTAGACTGACGTCAGTACGTCAGGGTACTAATGCGCATGACCGACGTCATATCCTCAGTCTTTTCTTGCCCCAGATGTCAGAAGACCCAAAAAGACAAGTCCCAAAACAACCCGCACCAAAAACATGTATAATATATACAACAATATATATATATATAAAAAGATAAGCATGTAAACTCACCTACACAACCACCCCTAAACACAGAGGGAAGGAGGGAGGGTATTGACTGCAGCAATGGAATCCTCGAACATCTACATTTATGGTAGGTACAAAACTGTACTATGTTCTTCGTCTTCCATTGCTGCAGTCCTGACTATTGGGTAGAATCCCAAAGCAGAGGTAAGGGAGGCTGGCAAATTATAAAGTAGTAGGAGCTGACAACATGCCTTGTAAAACAGCTGTGGCAAAACCAGCCCTAGTCTTAGAGTATATAGGAAGGTGATAATGCCTAGAGAAAGTATGCACTGAACTCCAAGTAGCTGCTTCCAGAATATCCTTAGTTGCCACCCCTTAGAAATGCTGTTGAAGTGGCAGTAGCCCTAGTGGAATGAGGCCTGATCCCAGCTGGAATCTCCTTGCCATGATGGGAATAACAAAATGCAATGCAAAAGCCAATCCACCTAGAAATAGTTTGTTTTGACACAGGCTTGCCCTGTGAACTCAAAGCAAAAGAAACAAGTAACTGCTGAGACTGCCTAAAATTCTTAGTCCTGCTCAAATAATAACGCAATTGCCTGTGTACATCTAAAGTGTGCAAAATCTTTTCCCTTTAGTTTGAGGATCTGCAAAAAACGTAGGCAAATGAATAGTTTGGTTTAAAGCCACACTAGAAACCACCTTAGGCATAAAGGAAGGATTAGTACGTAATGATACCCTGTCCTTATGGAAAATCAAAAAGGGCTCTACTGCCATAAGGGCCTGCAACTCAGACACCCTTCTTGCAGAAGTAATAGCCAACAGAAAAGCAGTCTTCCATGACAAATATTTCAATTCAGCAGTAGCTGCAGGCTCAAAAGGTTGTAGAGTAAGTTTTTCCAACACAAAATTGAGATCCCAAGCAGGAGTAGGAGCTCTACGGGGGGTCTTATATTCTTTGCCCTCTAAGAAACTGCTTGAACAAAGGATGCGAAAACAAAGGTGGGTCACAATCATAGTGAGCTGAAATTGCTGCAGCATGAATCTTTATGGAAGAGAAGGACAAACCTTTGTCCAATAATTCAGTAAGATATTGAAGAGCCACACTCAAATTAGGCTCTGAAATCTCCAAATTCTTTGCTGTACTCCAAAATAAAAATCTCTTCCATTTTTCATGTGCACACTCTCCTAGTACTAGGCCTTCTAGCTTCCATAATCACATTTAAAACTTGTTGAGGAAGTTGAGACCTGCTGTGTTTCAACACAGAATATGCCAGGCTGTTAGATGAAGAGAGTGAAGCTTGACATTGAGCAGATGACCGTCCTTCTGAGATAACAGATGAGGAATCAGAGGTAAAGGCCATGGAGGCTTCTTTACCAGACTCCGTAGAAGTGGGTACCAGTGTTGCCGAGGCCAATCTGGAGCTATCAAAATCATCCTTGGCCTGTCTTGTCTGACCTTTAATAGTACCTTTGGAAGAAGCGGTAGAGGTGGAAAGGCATACACATGAAGGTTTTTCCAACTGAAAGACAGAGCATCCACTTTCCAAGCTGTGTGATGAAACCCCTTTGTGCAATACTTTGGCAGCTGGTGGTTTAGTGGAGAAGCGAACAGATCTATGTCTGGAGTTCCCCATGACACTGTCAGTTTCTGAAATACATGAAGATCCAGTTTCCACTGTGGGGATCCATGATTTGTCTGCTTAACACATCTGCTAAGGAGTTCTGTGCTCCTGGCAGAAACCTTGCCTGAAGAGTTAGTTGCAAGCTTAGCGCAGTCTCCCATAAAATCATTGCTTGCCTGCATAGAGGATAAGAATGTGTTCCGCCTTGCTTGTTGATGTACCACATGACAGTTGTGTTGTCTGTTAGAATCAACACCTGCCCTGGAAGAAGTAACTCCTTGAAAGCCATTAATGCAAACTGGACTGTTAACATCTCCTTCATGTTGATATGTAGATGCTGTAGTCTGGCAGGCCACTTGTCTTGTATCCACTTTCCATTTAGATGAGCTCCCAAGCAATGTCCGAGGCATCTGTCGTTAGAATCTGACTTGCCTCTGGCCGGGTCACAGAGAGTCCCTTGTTTAGGTGACATTCCTGAGCCCACCACAAAAATTCCTTTTGAATGCAAGGTATTATTTGAATGACAGTGTCCAAATCCTGGCAGTGCTGTGTCCATACATTTTGAGATACCATTGTAGCTTCCTCATATGCAGTTTGGCATTGGGAAGCACCAGAATACAAGATGCCATGAACCCTAATGCTTGAAGGACTGTCCTTGCAGTCAGCACGGACTGATGAGATAGTTGATGGAAGTAAAGTGACAGACTCTTTTGTTTGTCCGGGGTTAAAAGGCCATCTGGGCTGCTGTATTCAGTCTTACACCCAGAAAGCACATGTCTTGAGAGGGTACTAGACTGGACTTTATTTCGCTCACAGAATACCCTAGGCATCTTAGCACTGCTATAACATATTCCAGATGCTGTAGAAGGTCTTCCTTTTCTTGAGCCAGAATCAGGCAGTCGTCCAAGTAAGGATAGATTTGAATTCCTTGAAGCCTGAAGTAAGCTATCACTGGAGCCAGAACCTTTGTGAATACTCTGGGCAGTAGATAAGCCAAAGGGCAATGCAGAGAACTGATAATGAGAATTTCCAGCTCGAAACCGCAGATACTTTCTGCAACTTAGCCTTATAGGCACATGAAGGTAAGCTTCCTTGAGATCTAAAGTTACCATCCAGTGATCTTTGCCCAGCAGAGGTAAAAGCTGTTGTAACGCCAACATCTTGAACTTGGGAATGTCCAAAACGTGTTGAGGAGAGATAAATCCAAAATTGGTCTGCACGTGTTCGCCTTCATTGGTAACAGGAATAGGCCAGAATAAAATGCTAGCCCCCTCTCTGACTCAGGGACTGGCTGAATGCCCCCTATGGGAAGTAGCTGTAAAACTTGCTTCTGAGCCTCTTTTCTTTGTAGAGGAGGAACGCCTGGCATGCCTTTGAAAGGGGCATTGTATGGAAATAAAATCTGTAACCGTGGTGAATGATATCCAACACCCATTTGTCTTGAGTAATTAAATCCCAATTTTCTTTGAAAAGAGACAGTCTTCCCCAAAGGAGCTGCCAGACGTGAATCTGCTGGCAGCTGAAAAACAGGTCATTGGGTCTGTTTACGAAAGGACTGACCCCTGCCCTCACCAGAAGTCTGAGCAGGTGAACTCCTGTTCTAGGCCTAAAAGAACTTTGAGCCCTGCCCCTACCACGCCTAGACCTACCCCTAGACTGAGAATCATAAGCAGGATATGTCCACCCCTTAGCAGGCCAATTTCTACTAAACTTCGGGTGGCTGCACCTGCAAAAATCTTTAACAGTTTGCATAGACTTAGCTTTGTCCTCCATTTTCTTTAAAACAGCTTCCACAGGCGAACCAAACAACACATCAGACTGTAAAGGAGCATCCAAAATCCTTGTCTTAACATGCTCAGCTAAATTCTGATCCTTCAACCAGGCATGCCTCATGAAGAACAGAGCTGGTAGCAGCCACCCTCGAGGAGGCCTGTACAGCATCAAAACCACATTGCAAAGAATGCTTACCCACTTGTTCGGACACATGAACCAAATCCAGCAACTCTTTACACTCAATACCTTCCGCCAAAGCATCCACCTTAGATTTCAATTGTGAAAGAAGGTAATTCTGATATTTTAACATGTGAAACTGACAATTCAAAGCTCTCATGGCTAGAGTGGAAGAAGTATACACTTTCTTTCCCCACCTATCCAAAGCCCTCGCCTCTTTATCAGTGGGGACAGGATTTTTAACCACAGAAGCTTTTACACCCTTAGGCCCCTGGGAAATAGTTTCTGGGTCCGCCCTAGGACTCTTAAACAAATATTTATGAGCTTCGGGCACCCTATAATACCTATCAGGCTTAACAGGAGCAGGAGGCAAAGAGTCAGGGTTCAGGGAAGCCTCTGCAAAACATCTTCCACCACATTCAACACAGGAGGAATAGCTAAAGGCCTATGCTGGGGTAAAACAAGAACTCCCTAAGCCTTTTCCTGAGCCAGAGTAATCCTGGCCTTCCCATTTAAAGTGCTCCCTCATGGAATGCAAAGTCTCTGAAAATGAGAAATCCTCAGGTGGAGACGCTGTAGGAGTGGAATCATCCACATCAGAATCAGAATAGGTAGGATACTCCTGCAAATCTTCCACAGAAGATTCTGAAGCCTCAGAACACTGTTCAAAACTCTCAAACTCAGGTTCCACCCTAGGCCTCTTATCAGGCGGGAGCATGGAACCCCTAATCATAGTAATCAAATCTTCTGCCATCTTAAGCATATGTTTCTTAGGTACAGAACCTGAAATGGTAGGAGAAGCCCCCACTGAAGCTGAAGTAGGCCTACCTCTCATAGAAGTTTTGGCAACAGAAGGAGAGGCCCTAACTACCTTGGGAAGAGAGGGAAGAACAGTCACCTGAGAAGCCCCTCAGCCTGGCCTACCTCCTGAGAAGGCACATCCTGTAAGAGTATAGTTTCTGCCTGGGACTCCATGGAAACTCCTGGCAAAACCTCCGCTCCACTGAGTTTTCCAAAGAACCGACGTCCGACTGCCGGTTCCTCAACCCTAGGCTTCACTGTTTTATCCTTGCGCTTCTTGAGGAAGCGGGCCGGAGCATCCGACGGCATTTTATAATTGCAACGCTTCCCAAACACTAACCTGGCACAGTCTAACCTCCTCTTAATAGTGCGTTTGTTAAACCTAGCACAAGAGCGGCAACCAACAACGCCGTGCTCAGGCCCTAAACAAGGTATACACAAGGTATGATAATCCCTATGAGGTATCTGTTTCCCACAAGAAATACAGTTATTCACTTTTTCTGACATCCGTAAAATACTGAGGCAAGAAAACCAAAATGTTCCCCAACGGGTACTTAGCCAACTCTGTTTCGGTCTGAAACTCCGGTTTCGGAAATATTTCAGTACGCCAACCTGCACTCGCAAAACTGCTTCTGCATCGGACCATGCGGCAAAAAAGACTGAGGATATGACGTCGGTCATGCGCATTAGTACCCTGACGTACTGACGTCAGTCTAATGCGCCCTGACCGACGTCAGCCTTATACTCTGGTATTCGGGCCGACTGGGACGCGGACTATACCCAATAGTCAGGACTGCAGCAATGGAAGACGAAGAACATCCAGAATATGCTGAACCGCAGGAGACAAATCATGAGACCTGGCTAGGTTGGGAAGTGGAGCAGCCAAGCTGTCAGTTTGAGGGATACAAGAGAGGGGTGAAGAACTCCCGACAAACGAGTCAGAAGGTCTGGCACTGGGTAGAGAACCCAAGGTTCTTCCACTTGGTACTGTTGAAGGAAGGGGAACCATATCTGCCGAGGCCAAAATGGGGCTATCAGAATAACTGTCCTTCCCAGGCTTTTGGCTTTCTGCAAAAATTTGGGGATCAGTGGGGATGGAGGAAAGGTATATAGGAGACCCGAGGGCCAATCGTGTATGAGTGCGTCCCTTGGGATGCCCCCCGGTGTGGGGTATAGGGCAAAGTAGCTTCTGCATTTGGCATTCATTGGGGATGCAAAAAGTTTGCAGCAAGGCTGGCCCCATTTGCGGAATATCCTTTCCGCCACTAGTTCTTTGAGGGACCACTCGTGAGGCAATAGAATGGCTCTGCCCAATTTGTCCGCTATCACGTTGGATGACCCCGGGATGTGCGATGCTATCAGGAAGCGCCCGGTGGATACAGCCCATTGCCAAATTCTCAGGGCCTCTTGGTATAAGGGGTAAGATCTGGTTCCCCCTTCCTTGTTGATGTACCAGACTACCAACATGTCTGTCTGTCTGTCTGTACTGCAATCGTCTCCTGAGGTAGAGAGTCATGAAAGTGTTGCAACGCTAGGAACACCGCTCTCAACTCCAAGACACTGATGTGCAAACTGGATTCCATATCTGTTTGGGAGGGTGGCCTAATGGTTAAAGTGTTTGCCTTACAAGCACAAGGTGCAGGGTTTGAATCTCACAAGGGATAATTGGCTAGGCTTAAAATGGCTCGCAAGGGCAGTTAGCTTAGTACTAATCTATGAACCTATGACCAAGTACCTTGGACAGTTCTTCTTGGACACAGCCCCCCCCCCCCTTACACTATCAGGGAAGCATTCGTGGTCACTGTGGCTGTGGGAGGGGGGAATACAAACGGACGACCTACAGTAACTTGGTGGCTGTTCAACCACCAAAGGAGGTCCTTTTTGCAAGTATTTGTCAGCAGAATCTATTTGTTTGGAAGTTGTTGATAAGACCACTGTGTGAAGAGTAACCATTGGAGTATCCTCATGTGCATGAGCCCCAGAGGATCCGCTATGGGAGTCGCTGCCATGGTGCCTAACAGCTTCAGAACTTGGAATGCAGGGACTTTCTTTTCCATCAACAAAAGGGATACTTGGTTTCGTAAAGAGATTACTCGTTCTTGAGGCAATCTGACCAGGGCGGTGGTGTCTAGATCTGCTCCTATAAAGGAAATATGCTGCAACGGCGATAAAGCAGATTTTTCAAAATTTAAGGTTATGCCCAACTGGGAGCACAGGCTGATAGTGTAATCTCTGGCGTGAATCAGTTGATGGCTGGTGGTGGAAGTGAGGAGCCAGTCGTCGAGATATGGTAACACCCGGAATCCTAAACGTCTCAGGTGAGCAGTGACAACTGCCATGCATTTGGTGAACACTCTGGGGGCTGTGGCGATACCAAAGGGCAGAGCTCGGAATTGGTATGACTGGCCCCCAGCCAGAAACGCAAGTGATCTCTGGATGGCCTGGCCATTTTTATGTGGTAGTACACATCCTTGAGATCTATCGAGCACATCCAATCGCCCGCTTCGAGAAACAGGATTATCGACTGAAGCGTGACCATCCGGAACTTTTCCTTTTTGACAAAGGACTTGAGATTGCTGAGGTCTAAGATGGGCCTCCAGTCCCCTGTTTTCTTTGGAACTAAAAAGAACCTAGAGTAAGTTCCAGATCCTATTTGGTCCGCCGGGACTGGCTGGATGACTCTTTTTCCAGCAGCCTCTGAATTTCTAGACTCCGCAGACTGGGTGGAACATCTGGGATTCTTGCCCGAATGGAAGGGAAATCTGAAAAGGGAATGATGTAGCCTCTGGTGATTACGCTTTTTACCCAGGCATCTGATGCAATTCCTAGCCAGGCGTCTGGGTATAAAGCTAAGCGACGCCCGACTGCCTCCAGAGTAGGATGATTGAGCTTCCTCTCAGGAGTGCTGATAGGGTTTGCCTGGGAACTGCTCCCTGTCACCCTGGTTCTGCAGAACCCCTCTGCAGTCTGGGTGGCATCTACCATTATATCCCCCTCCTCTGCCCCTGGAGGGGTTCACTACGTGTGTTCTGGAAAGCTCCTTGGGACTTTCAGAACCACATTTTTCCACCTCTCTGCCCTTTGGGGTATGGTCTAGTGGGGGTGGAAAAACGGACTCCTACGGCAGATAGTCTTTCCTTCCTGCTCACACCTAGTGAGTGTCTCCTTGACTTTGGGTCCAAACAAGGAAGAGCCATCAAATGGGGTATTTACAAAGGAAGACTTGAAGTCTTCCGCAAAGGAGCATAAGCTAATCCAGGATTGTCTATGCAGAGCTATCGCTGAACCCGCTGCCCGGCTTGATCCCTCGGCTGCATAAGAAATGAGCCTCATGGACGAGTTTACAATGGAATTAAGGGTGTTAAGCTGTGCCGTCACTTTCTGGGAGACAGCATCACCTGTGTTTCCCTGTAGAGTATATCTCCAAGCTCTTTTAAGAGATCTCGTTGAAGATGGGTAAAATGGGTTAGATAGTTAAGCGATCTCATTGCAAATGTCGCAGAACTAAAGATGCGTTTCCCATATCTGTCCATCATCCTGTAATCTCTATTAGGAGGATGGACAGAGGAAGAGATGTCAGACATCTCTTTCTTGGTGGCCGCCACCACCACCATGGTATCAACAGGAACCCCTTTTGTGAGAAAGGACTTATCCTGAGGGCAGGTGATAAATTTGTTGGGCCTCTGATGGACCGGTTCCATAGAATCAGGAGACTCCCATGCCTTTAGAGCGATCAAGTCCACTAATTAATTGAAAGGCGAGGTAACCCAGGAGGTGGAGGGCTGAGACCCAAAGGCCTTCAGGAGCACTGACTCATCCTCAGTAGGGGTAAGGGACTGCCAGTCACCCCTCCGCCTTAGTACTTCAAGGATGTCTGCAAAAGAGACATCCTCAGAGGAGGACCGTGGGGACCCTTCTGATTCCTCCAAGTCGGTGTCTGATGTTAAGGATTCCTGGGGGAAATCTAAATGCCTCCTCTTACACAGTTCTTTTCCTGGGGACTTCATCAGTAGGGGCGTCTGGTGAAGTCTCAGTCAAGCAGGGGTCACCCAATGGGGTTACCTGAGGCTCTGGGTCTCGATGCTTAGTGGGAACCTGTGGTGTAGAGACAGAGTGCGACCCTTTAGGGGAGGAAGAGGAAGTAACCGAAGTGAGGGTCTTAGCAGACATGACCTTCCTCATGGCATCGAAGGCACCGGTTTCCTGACCCGAGGAATCCGCTGGTTCCGAAGAAGACAGCAGCCTCCCAGGGGCCGAGACCACGGGCTCCGAACCGGAGGACGGAACCGAGCTCATCTGCGCCGAAGCCCCAAGAGGGAGAGTGGGAACCGAAGCGTCGGTTTGACCCCCCCCCCCCTCGGAACCAGCGAGAGAGTGTCGGCTCAGAGACTCTTCGATCGGAACCAAAGAAGTCAAGGTCAAAGGAGCTGAGAGCACTGGAAAGTACAGTTTTGTACCTACCATAAATGTAGATGTCCGAACAGGATAGCATCTGCAGTCATAACAAATGGGTTGTCCTGTCGTCAGGCAGCCCTTCGGTCGGCCGGATTCCAAAGTCTGGGTCTGGCCTCGGCTGGTGTCGCACTTCACCCGACGTCATCTCTGCTGGTCTTCGGGTATAAAGGCATCAGCCGACGCCATTTTCCTCAGTGTTTCTTGCCCCAGATGCCAGTTGCCCTCTTGGAAAACTAAATTTTGGGTAAATGCCAATGTTTCCAAAAAAAAGTAGGCAAACACAAAAAATAAGCATGTATGTACATATATACAAACAAATACACCATAAGAGATCCCCCCCCAGCTAGCTATTAGGAGGGTAAATACCCTAGGAATACCACAGAGGGGAAGGAGGGTGGGTAATCCTGACTGCAGATGCTATCCTGTTCAGACATCTACATTTATGGTAGGTACAAAACTGTACTATGTCCTTCAAGGATGCATCTGCAGTCATAACAAATGGGTAGAATACCATAGCCAAACTAGGGGAGGAGGAAGAAGAATTATGGTGTAGTTAGGATCCCTTGCAATACAGCAGTGGCAAACCCTGACATCTACATTTATGGTAGAGTATAGAGGTAAGTTATAATGCTTGGCAAATGTATGCACGGAGGTCCAAGTAGCCGCCTCAATAATGTCCTTGGTTGCCACTCCTCGTAAGAAAGCTGTGGTAGTGGCTGCAGCCCTTGTAGAGTGAGGTCTTATGTTCTGTGGAATTGGTTTTCCATGGTAGGATGAACAGAATCTGATGCAATTTCCTATCCACTTGGAAATTGTCTGTTTGGAAATTGCTTTTCCTTCCCTTCCTGTTGCATAGGCCACTAGAAGCTGGTCAGTTTTTCTATTGCCCTTGGTTCTGTCCAGGTAGTAGCGCAACTGTCTATGTACATCCAAGGTATGCAGCAGTCTTTCCCCCCTGTTCTGTGGATTGGGAAAGAAGGTAGGTAGGTGGATTGCCTGGTTTAGAGACACTCTGGATACCACCTTAGGCATAAATGTTGGATTAGTTCTCATGGATACTCTATCTTGATGGAAGATTATGAAGGGTTGTACTGCCATTAATGCCTGTAGTTCCGAAACCCTTCTTGCTGAAGTAATTGCCAGTAGGAAAGCAGTTTTCCAGGATAGGTGTTGAAGATCTGTTGTTGCTGCTGGTTCGAATGGAGGGAGTGTCAATTTTTCTAGCACAAAGTTCAAGTCCCATGCTGGTAATGGTGGTTTCCTAGGAGGTTTTACATTCTTGATTCCTCTGAGAAACTGCCTGAGTAGAGGATGTGAGAAGACAGGGGGATCGAAGCTGTATTCTGCAGAAATAGCTGATGCATGTATCTTGATGGAGGAATAGGACAGGCCTGTATGGAGAAGCTCTGCCAAATACTCCAGGATGTTGGCAATATCTATCTTTGACACATCTTTTCCTCTTTCAGTGCTCTAAATGACAAACCTTTTCCATTTCCCTGCATAGTTCCTTCTTGTAGAAGGTCTGCGGGCCTCCAGGATAATGTCTTTAACCCTTTGGGATAAATCTGGGTTAGTTGCTGTTATGTAATGTTCCAGGCAGTTAGTTGCAGAGTTTTTAGATTTGGATGCATGATGTTGTAGTCGTTCTGAGTTAACATCAAAGGCATCAGGGGTAGTGTCCATGTTCTCCCCCATGACATGCTCCTCAGCAATGGATACCAGTGTTGTCTTGGCCAATTTGGAGCTATCAGAATTATCCTTGGACGCCCTCTTTGATTTTCAGTAGTATCTTGTGCATCAAAGGAAGAGGTGGGAATGCATATGCTGTCAGGCCTTTCCAACTGAAGGATAGAGAGTCCACCTTCCATGCAAGTGGGTGGTATGTCCTTGTGCAGAATTTCTTGAGCTGGTGATTGAGTGGGGATGCGAATAGGTCTATTTGTGGCATTCCCCATTTCTGTGTGATGGCCTTGAAGATGTCCGGGTGTAGCATCCATTCGTGAGCATCCGAGGTAGTTCTGCTTAACATGTCTGCTAGGATGTTTTCTTTTCCCGGTACAAATATTGCCTGTAACTGAATGTTGTAGCTCAGAGCCATATTCCATAGGTCCAGAGTCATTCGGCGTAGGGGGTATGAATGAGTGCCTCCCTGTTTGTTGATGTACCACATGACTGTGGTGTTGTCTGTCCTTATCATCAAATGGCCTTCTTTGAGGAATGGTCTGAAATTCTGGACTGCTAGTTTTACCGCCAGCATTTCTTTTAGATTTATGTGCAGGTGCAGTTGATCTGGGGTCCATAATCCTTGTATGCATTTGTCCAGCATGTGGGCCCCCCAACCTAGGTCTGAGGCGTCCGTTGTGACGGTTTGGCTTGCTTGAAAGTTGTGAAAGGGCAAGCCTGGGTTTGACTGGCATGCTTGAGCCCACCATAGGAACTCTTGTTTCAGGCATGGGATTAGTGGTATTTCGGTTTCTAAGCTGTGCCTGTGTTGAGACCATAAATTCTTTAGGTACCACTGTAGTTTTCTCATATGCAATCTGGCATGGGGGACCAGGATTATGCATGATGCCATGAAGCCCAAGGCCTGCAGTACTTTCCTTGCTGTTAGTTTGTTCTGCTTTGTTAATGCCAAGAAGTAATGAGGAAGTTGTTCTTGTTTTTCTGCAGTTAGGAATGCCATTTGTTTCACTGTGTCCACTTCTGCACCCAAGAATGTTTTTGTTTGGGATGGTATTAGTCTTGACTTTTTTAAATTGACTGTGTATCCCAGGGCTTGTAGTAAGCAAATGACTCTTTGTAAGTCTTTTGTCAGTTTGCTTTTGTTGTCCGCTTGTATCAGGCAGTCGTCCAGGTATGGATAAATTTGGATTCCCTGTAGCCTGCAATGAGCGATTACTGATGCCAGGCATTTTGTGAATACTCTGGGTGCAGTAGATAAGCCAAAGGGCAATGCTGAGAATTGATAATGCTCTGATCCTGCAAGAAATCTGAGGTATCTTCTGCAATTTGGTCGTATGGGGACGCAGGTATGCCTCCTTGAGATCTAGAGTTACCAGCCAACACTCCTTGCCCAGCATGGGAAGAAGTTGCTGTAGGGTCAGCATTTTGAATTTTGGGACAATAATGAATGTGTTTAAGGCGGACAGGTCGAGAATAGGTCTCCAACTTTTCTCTTTTCTTGGTACTAGGAAGAGTCTGGAGTAGAATCCTTTGCCCTGTTCTGTTGGTGGTACTCTTTCCACAGCTCTCATCTTTGTTAATTGAGCTATCTGCTTTAGAGCTTTTGTTTTCTGATTTGGAGGTAGGTTTGGCATTCCTCTTTTTACTGGTAAGGTGTGGAAGTGAAACCTGTAGCCTTGGTCTATGGTCTGCAAAATCCACTTGTCTTTTGTGATATAGTGCCAATTCTTTGAAAATAAGGCTAACTTTCCGCTTAAGGGTGCTGCTATTTGTTCCCTGGTAGGCGGTGTCAGAGCCAAGTCACTGTGATTGTCCTGTTGCAGTGGCAGTGGTTGTGTCTGTGCCTCGCTGGTTATTGCCTTGCCACTGGCGTCCTCTGTAGGCACCTCCTCTGGATTGATTTCTGCCTCTGGAACGTCTATTCCTGCCTCTCTGAGATTTAGAGGAGTCTGGAAAGGACCAATTTTTGGAAGGCCAGTTCCTGCTAAACCTTGGGGCTGAACCTGTAAGAAATCTTTAACTGTTTGTACAGATTTTGCTTTCTCTTCCATTTTCTTCATTACTTGCTGAGCAGGAGAACCAAATAGACTGGCCTTATCCATAGGAGCATCTAACAGCTTTGCTTTAACATGATCCGCAAGACCTGTTCTTTCAACCATGCATGCCTTCTTATAACTGTGCCAGTCATGGCTGATCTAAATGAAGCCTCCAGTGCATCATAGCCACATTTTAAAGAATGGTTACTAACCTGCTGAATGTTATTCACCATTTCTAAAACATATTTCTTATCTAAGGAGTCATCAGAGGACAGTTTCTTAGTTAACTGATCAAGCATAAACTCTTGGTATTGGATCATATGAAACTGACAGTTCAAAGCTCTAGCTGAGAGAGTAGCAGAGGTGTAAACTTTTACCCCATCTCTAAGGACCTGGATTCCCTTTCAGAAGGGAGAGGGTTTTTTGCTGAGGTCGAAGCTACTGCCTTAGGCCCCTGGGAAATAGTCTCAGGATCTGCAAGTGGGGCCTTGTATAGGTGGTGATGAGTGTCCGGTACCCTGTAAAACCTATCTGGTTTGGCAGGGGCTGGAGGTAAAGTATCAGGAGCAGTGCAAACATCATTAAATGCATCATCCACAACAGGCAGAACTGGAGGTATAGCTAAGGGCCTATGTTGCGGTAAGTGTAGGAAGGTCCTAAGCATTTTTCTTGAATCTGAGAAATCTTGTCCCTGCCATTGGAATTGCTCTCTCATGGCATGTAAGGTTTCCCCAAAGGAAAATTCCTCTGGTGGAGAGGCAGATGGAATAGATTCTTCAGCATCGGAATCTTCATAGGTAGAAAAAGGAGCCTCTGGATGGTCTGTAATGTCTGAATCATCAGAAGAATCATCTGAGGACACTGGCTCTGGGGTCTCTGCTCTAGGTCTCTTTTCTGGAGGCTGAGAGGCCCTGTCTGGGTGAGATTGGGATCCCCTTATTAAAGAGATGAGATCCTCTGCCAGAGTAAGCATTTGAGAACTGGAACTGGGCCTGTGTGAGGGGGGCTTAACAGGCACCGATTTAGCAGTTTTGGCTGCTTTAGCCCTGGCAAAGGCCTTAATAGACATGGCTGCAGGAGGCCTAGCAGCACCACGTGCTGGGGTAGAGACATCCAAAGGGATGGTGTCTGATAATTCTATAGGAACCACATTAGTAGGCAAAACTTCAGAGGCCGATTCAACTAGGGTAGCAGGAGCCTCGGTAGTAGTCATGGATTCGCTGAAGATTGACCCGCTTGCTCGGTTTCGCCGAAACCGAGACACTCGCGTTTGCTTAACCGTGGTTTCGCCGAAACCGCTGACCGCGAGTGTCGGCCTTTTTCTTTGCGCTTTTAACAATTTGAGAAGTCGGAGGATCCGACGGCATAATGTACGCAAAATCTGAGCCGAAAAACTGTTCAGCAACTTCACCGACGCCTAAGCCGCTCCGGTTGAAGGAACCACAGGCTAAACAGGCTGCTACGCCGTGGTCTGGGCCTAAACAAGGTAAGCAGTAAGAGTGGAAATCTTTATGAGGTATTTGTTTCCCACAAGTTAAACAGTTATTGACTTTTTCTGACATCGGCTGAGGCAAGAAAGAGTCCCCAACGGGGTACTTAGCTTTTTAGAAGTCTTCGAAGTAGTATTCGGTAGTAGTAATCTCTGGATCTGACCGACCGGCACTTGCGAACAGCTTCTGCTTCGGGCGCCACGCGGCAAGAAAGACGGAGGAAAATGGCGTCGGCTGATGCCTTTATACCCGAAGACCAGCAGAGATGACGTCGGGTGAAGTGCGACACCAGCCGAGGCCAGACCCAGACTTTGGAATCCGGCCGACCGAAGGGCTGCCTGACGACAGGACAACCCATTTGTTATGACTGCAGATGCATCCTTGAAGGACATCAGTCCTCTGCTCCAAGGGTTGCACCACTATCGGATCCTCTCTCTCTGGCTCCAAAGGCTCAACTGTCCTCGGAGGAGGAGGAGCAGAATTCGTGGAAGGAGGGGGTCATAGGTTTCGAAGCCAACTGGGTTGAAGCTGAAAGCAATTTGGCCAGGGCCGGGTTCACCAAAAGTCTCTGTACCACTCGGTCCACATCAATGTCAGAAAGGGCAGCGGAAGAACGGGTTGAATGAGCTGAAGAAGCCACTGACTTAAGGATCGGAGACTTCAAAACCTCCGACACCAGTTCCATCACAATGACTTGGCTCCGAGGTAAGATTTTGGTGCACGGCTCTGAAGGCTGTGGAGCCAGCGACCGAGTCCTGCCAGAGGTGCTTGGAGCCGAAGACTTGTGCTCCGAAGACACCTTAGACGACTTCGACCCCTTCAAGGGCTTGGAGGTCTGGTCAGTCTTATCCAATATATCCTGGAAGACCGATTTCAACAGTCCTCTATCTACCAATTTCCTTCTCCTCTCTAATAACACCCTGCCACTGAAGGAATGGCAGATAGAGCAATTCTCCTGTAAATGTAGCGGGCCCAAACAATAAACACAAGAACTATGATTACCCGTGATGGACATCTTTTGTCCACGTTACACTTTTTAAATCCGGATTTTTGCTTCTCTGACATTATGAAAAATTGTCCAATCAGTCGTAATAGCACCATAAAAACAGCTTTGAAGTTCAGATCCCTGAACTGCAATAACTCTAGTAAAGGGATACAATAAAGAAAAAACAAACGCTCAATACAGAATATAAAGGGATAGGGTATTAAATTTGACAGAGCCCTGTCAAGTAGAGTAAATCAAGAAGGCTAAAGGCCTAGGAGCAAACCGCTCCGAACTAAAAAACAAAACACCAGCTTAGATACCTACTCTAAACCACAAAAAAGAAGGAATATGTGAAGCCTCACTAAGTATCAGATCCCTGATAGTTATTATAAGTCTAAATATCCAAATATATAATAAAAAGGATACTGGCCAGAGCTTCTTCTGAAGATAGTGTGATCTGTTGCAGCGGCAAACTAGATCTGAGGTTTGGCAGCAGAGCATCATGGGACAGGGACTGTGTCTCGAGCTCACCCTATCCTTGTGGAATGTGATGTAGGGGAGCAGGCCATGAGGGCCTGTAACTCTGACACTCTCCTAGCAGAAGTTACGGTCACCAGCAGGACAGACTTCCATGTACATATTTGGAGCATAGCAGTGCTAGCTGGCTCAAATGGGGCCAGTGTTAGTTTTTCCAGAACAAAGTTTAGGTCCCAAGGTGGTGGGATTGGTTTTCTAGGTGGCCTGATGTATAAGACCCCCATTCAGGAAAAGTTTTACATCCAGCCTGGATAGCAAAGGGGGATCTAGAGGTAGGTAAGCTGAAATGGCTGAAAGGTGGGCTTTCACTGAAGAGTAGGAAAGGCCATCCTTAATGAGTTCACACACACACACAGGCAAGGACTAGAAATGGGTCTCCCTGGCTGGGTTCCCTGTCCTTATTTTGACACCATTTGGAGACTCTCTCCCATTCTGATAAACATGACCTTCTAGTAGCAGGTTTCCTGGCCTCTCTCAGGACTGTAAGCATGTATTCTGAGTAGTGGTGTCTGAAAGGGATTAGAAGTTTATCACCCAGAGTGTTAGGCCTAACATCTGTTGGTGAGGGTGAATTAGAGTCCCCTTTTGCTGTGTGAGTAGGGCCACCTAGTGGGATAACTGGTGGTGACTGCACTTGTCTAATGAGAGACGTAGGGGGACCAGTGTTGCCTTGGCCAGTAGGAAGTCACCAGCAAGATTTTTGGTTTGTTCTTCCTGATTTTTAGTAGGACCTTTTGGATTAGCGGGAAGGGTGGAAAAGCATATAGAAACAGTCCCTTCCATGGAATGCTGAAGGTATCCACCATCCAGGCAAGTGGAGAGTGATCTTTGGGCAGAATTTGTTCAATTGTCTGTTCTGGGGGGAGGCAAACAGATCCACTTGAGGTGTGCCCCACTGGTGGACAATGTCTAGAAAGGTCTCCCTGTTCATCATCCACTCGTGCTGTAGACAGGATATTCTGCTGAGAATATCCGCTTGTTTGTTGTCCTGAGAGGGACTGTTATCAGGCCTGCTGGATCAAGTTATGCCTGGAAGCGAGGTCCCAAATTTGTATAGTTATCCTGCATAGGAGGTAACCTCTGGTCCCTCCTTGTTTGTTCAAATGCCATATTACTGTGGTGTTGTCTGTGAATATTTGAAGGGGGCCCAGTTGGAGAACAGGAAGAAAAGCCTCCAGGCCAAAAGAAATACAGTCATTTCCCTTACACTGATATACTTCTTTTGAAGGGTAGGATTTCATGTCTCCTGCACCCTGAAACCTGTGAAGGTGGCTCCCCACCCTAGGTCTGATGCATCTGTGAGCATAAGATGGGCTTGGGAGGGGATTGGATGTGGTAGTCCTAGGTTGTGAAGGATTTGTTGAATCCACCACCTTAGTTCTGTTTTGAAGCACGGCAGAAAGGGAAGGGCTGGTGTTGTGACCACATGTTTTTCAGGTACCATGGGAACTTTGGCATGTGCATTCTTGTTATCTTGTTAGGGGAAGCATAGGGATGGTGGCTGCCATCAGCCTCAGAAGTTGCAGAAATTGTCTTGCACATATCTGAGGAGATAGTAAAAGGTTTTGGAAGTGACTGGAGAGTGACAGGACTTTGTCCTGGGGAAGGAAAGCCCACATATGGTCTGTCCTGATCCTGCAGCCCAGAAAGATTTGGTCTTGCTGCAGTAGTAAGGAGGATTTGCTTAAGTTGAGGGAGAAACCCAGGTTTTGTAGAAGGGAGGTGGTGACCCTGAAATTATTTTGGAGGAGGAGGTCTTCTGTTTCTGCTAGAAAGAGAATGTGGGAAAGATCTTGATAACTTTGGTCCTGCAGTAAGCAGTGGCTGGGGCTAGGCATTTTGTGAATACCCTGGAAGCAGTAGACAAACCAAAGGGCAAGGCTGTAAACTGAAAATGAGAGCAGGGTCCAGTAAAACATGAGAATTTTCTGTTGGAGGGTTTTTATGGAAATATGGAGATAAGCCTCCTTTAGATCTAGTGTGGCCATGTAAGCCTCGGCTGGGACTAAAGGGAGAAGAGTTTGAAGGGATAGCATCCTGAATGATGGTACTTTTAGGAAGTGGTTTTGGAAGGATGAATCTAGTACTGGTCTCCAAGGCCCATCTTTTTTGGGGACCAGAAAGAGTCTTTAGTAAAATCCTTTTCCTTCCTGCCCTGGAGGGACAGGTTCTATTGTCCCTAATTTTAGGCTGTCTAGTAGAATGTGAGAAAATGAGAAGTTATGTACCTACCATAACGTTCCCTGTTAGTTGTCTTCTCTCGCCTTCTTTCTTGCTTGATGGGTTCGGAGCCGATCCTCGGCTCCGACTCGGCACTTGCTAAGCTCGAGAGTCACTTTTACCAGCTCGAGGCAGCCCCATATCCCATGATGCAAGGCGGTAAGTACCCAGATCTCGTTTGATGACAAAAGGGCAATAGCACCTAGCATAATAACTTCCAAAAGGAAGAAAGAAGGAGAGAAAAAACCTGCAGGATGGTAGAAGGACCAGCTCTGTATGGTCTTCAGAAGTATAACTCCTTGTAGAGAAAGGTCTGTCCAGGCCCAGGGGAAGGAGGGAGGGTCGCAAGAAAGAAGGCGAGAGAAGACAACTAACATGGAACGTTATGGTAGGTACATAACTTCTCAATGTTAAGTTGTCAATCTCGCCTTCATTCTTGCTTGATGGGACCACGTCCCTAGCACCTCTATCCTGGGTGGCTCAATGGAACAGACTCTTGAGAACTGTAGAGCCAAAGCTGGCTCTGTCCCTGGAGGCCAAATCCAATTTGTAATGGGAAACAAATGTATGAGGAGTGGCCCAAGTGGCTCCTGCACAAATAGTGTCTAAAGGAAGTCTAGCTTGAAAGGCTGTAGAAGTAGCTAAGCTTCTGGTTGAATGTGCTTTTGGTTTCGAGCACAGCTGTTTTCCCCTGAGCCGATAAATTTCAGAGATGACAGAAGAAAGCCATCTAGACAAGGTCACTTTTGAGACAGGAAGGCCTTTCTTGTTATCAGCATAGGAAACAGAGTTGATCGGATTTCCTGAATTGTTTTGTTCTGTCTAAATAATATCTGAGTTGGCGGTGGACATCAAGATAATGTAATTTTTGTTCCGATCTGTTTGAATAGTTTGGAAAAAATACAGGGAGATCAATGGCTTGATTCAAATTAGTCTTTGAGGTGACCTTAGGCAAAAAGGTCGGATTAGTTCTCAATGATACCCTGTCTTTGGGGAAGACCAAATAGGGGGGGGGGGGGCGAACAGATAGAGCATGAAGTTCAGACACCCTCCTAGCTGATGTAACAGCAACCAGGAATAAAGTTTTCCATGAAAGAAATTTCAGGGAACAAGAAACAGCTGGCTCGAAGGGGGGAAGAATCAAGGATGTCAGCACTAAATTTAGGTCCCATTGAGGAGGAGGACTCCTGACTGGAGGCTTCAGGAGGAAAATTCCTTTCAAGAAGGCTTTACAAAGCTTGTGGGACATAATGTTGTGATCTGCGAACCCGACATGAAATTTCGAGATAGCAGCCAACTGAACTTTGACTGTGGAAGAAGAGGAGCCCGCATGAAAAATCTCCGCTAAGAAATCCAAAACTGCTTGAACTGGAGCAGTGAAGGGATCAATATTCTTGGCTTTAGCCCAATAAGAAAAACGTTTCCATTTGCTAGTATAAATCCTCCTGGTAGAGGATTTTAAGGAAGCTACTATGATGTCTCTAACAGGGTTAGAGATCATAGGAAGCCTGGCTAAGGAAGGAAGTGGAGCAACCATGCTGTGAGGTTGAGAGAAGGGATAGACCGGTGCAGCTGACCGGATTGGTGAATCAGAAGATCTGGCACTGGGTCCAGATGCCACAGCTGCACCAAAAGGTGACAATGAAGGAACGGAAACCAAATTTGTCGAGGCCAATAAGGAGCAATGAGAATCAATTTGGCTCTCAAAACGGTTGCTTTCTGGATAACTTGAGGGATCAGAGGAAATGGAGGAAAGGCATAAAGAAGTCCCTGGGGCCAATCCTGGGTCAGAGCGTCTCTGGGGGGATGGCCTGGCAATGGGAAGAGAGAGAAGAAGTCTGGGCATTTTCTGTTTTGGGGAGTAGCAAAAAGATCGCAACATGGGCGACCCCATTCCAGAAAAATCTCTTCCACTATAGATTGTTTGAGAGACCACTCGTGAGGCATGAGAATAGCTCTGCTCAATCTGTCCGCTAAAATGTTGTTTTTCCCAGGGATATGCGTTGCTACCAGAAACCGATGAGAGGAGATCGCCCATTGCCAAAGTCTGAGCGCTTCTCGACACAAGGGGTAGGACTTGGTTCCGCCCTGTTTGTTGATATACCAAACTACAGACATGTTGTCTGTGTGGACTGCAATTGTCCCTAAGGGAAGAAAGTCGCTGAGGGCTTGCAACGTTAAAAGCACTGCTCTCATCTCAAGGACATTTATGTGCAGGTGGTATTCAAAGGTTGCCACGCCCCATGAACCATCCTGCCCTGATAATGCCCCCCCACCCGATCAGGAGGCATCCGTAGTGACAGTGGCTACCGGGGATGGGGGTACAAAGTGTCTGCCTTGGTGAATCTGGGGAGAAGTGATCCACCAAGCAAGATGATTCTTGCAAATCTGTGTCACCAGTATTTGGTGACGAAGTTGTTGGTAAGACCACTGAGTGAACAACATCCATTGAAGAAGGCGCATATAGAAGCGAGCCAGGGGAAGAAGGGTAATGGCCGCAGCCATGAGGCCTAACACCTTTAGAACCATTCTGGCCTGTACCTTCCTGTTGGCTAGAATGATCCTGACGTGACTTTGAATGTCTGAGATTCTTTGATCTGTAAGGGTAGCTGACATCCGAACAGTGTTTTAAGTTTGCGCCTTTGAAAGTAATAGACTGGCAGGGCAATAAGGATGATTTTTCGGAGTTGATCGAGATGCCCAATTGAGAACAAAGATTTATTGTGTAATCCCTGGCTTGATGCCTGGTGGTGGCTGAAAGGAGCCAGTCGTCGAGATACGGAAACACCTGGAATCCTTGACGTCTCAGGTGAGCAGTGACCACTGCCATACATTTGGTGAACACTCTGGGGGCTGTAGTGAGACCAAAGGGCAGGGCTCTGAACTGGAAATGACTGGACCCCAGCCGAAAGCGGAGAAATCTCCTGGAGCGTCTGTGAATTTTTATGTGATAGTACGCATCCTGAAGATCTATTGAGCACATCCAGTTGTCCTTCTGTAAGAAGGGCAGAATTGACTGAAGAGTGACCATTCGGAATCTTGTCTTCCTCACAGACTTGTTGAGTCTGCTGAGATCTAATATTGGTCTCCAGTCTCCAGTCTTTTTGGGGACCAAAAAGAACCTTGAGTAGATTCCGGGCTCTGAATGATCTGTTGTAACTGGCTGAATGGCTCTTTTTGCAGTAGTTTTAAGACTTCTAACTCTGCAATATCCCTTAGACCGGGTGGTACATCTGGAAGGGAATTTGAGTGATAGAAAGGACTTTCTTCGAAAGGAATTTTGTAACCCTCGGATATGATCGACTGTACCCATCTGTCTTGAGTGAGGGAACGCCAGGCTTCTGGGTACAGCGATAATCTTCCCCCGACTGTCTCCAAGGATGGACAGCCGGGCAACACCTCAGGGATGCTGAAAGGGCTTGTCAGAGAGACTCTCTGCTTCCCTGGTTTTGTGGACCCGCTCTGCCTCTAGAGCGGCATCTGTTATTGTTACGCCCTCTACCTCTAGGGGTAAACTGACCACGTGTATCCGGCGTGACTCCTTGGGATTTGGAACCACATTTTGCCACCCTTCTGCCCTTTGGGGTAAGGTCTAGAAGGGGTGGAAAACGGACCCCACGGCAGAAAGAGTCTTGCCGTCCTGCTCACACCTGGTCAACGTTTCCTTCACTTGAGGGCCAAACAAAGCTGACCCATCAAAGGGAGAGTTTGTGAAGGATGCCTTAAAGGGATCTGCAAAATTACAGAGCCGCATCCAGGCTTGGCGTCTTAGAGCCACACCTGTACCTGCGGCCCTACTCGCTCCATCTGCAGCATATGATATCAGTCGCATGGAGGAGTTAGCAATAGAATTAAGGGTTCCTAGCTGCGAAGCAATTTTTTCTTGAGCCCCTGCAGCTGTAGGATCCTGTACTTCTTCACCTAGCTCCTTAAGGATATCCCTCTGGAGTCTGGTGAAGTGACATAGGTAGTTCAGCGAACGCATAGCAAAGGTCGCTGAAGAGAACATCCGCTACCATACCTATCCATGGTCCTAGAGTCCTTATTAGGAGGATGGACAGGTACGGAAGGATCTGCAAGTTCCTTCTTAGTGGCAGCCGCCACCACCATGGCATCAGCAGGGACACCTTTGTGAGGAATAGCTTGTCCGACGGGCAGTAATAAATTTAGAAGGCCTCCTAGGGACTGGCTCTACAGAGTCAGGAGCAGCCCACGCCTTCGAGCAATAACTTGCATAAGGGGTCGAAGGCGGAGACACCCAGGAGGTGGAGGGCCGAGATCCAAACGCCTCCAGGTATACCGACTCATCCTCAGAGGGATTATTGGTGGGCCAGTTTCCCCTCTGTCTAAAGAGTTCTAGGATGTCTGAAAAGGAGACATCCTCAGAGGGGGATCTTGGGGATCCCTCTGACTCATCTAAGTCAGTATCTGAAGTGATAGACTCTGGGGAGTCTACGTGTTTCCTCTTACAGGTCCTCTTCCGCGGAGGATCTCCTGACTGATCAGGAGAATCCTCGGAAGAGGGGGTTCTTCCCAATGGGGAAACCTGAGGCGGAGGATCTCTGGGTCCGAGAGCAAGAGAAGTGGCAGAGATATCGACAGGCACCATAGAGGGAGGAGCTAAGGGAACAGACTGCTGGCTGAGTCCAGTGGCCAGCACACTCTTCATCACCTCAAGGCTCCCCTCCCAGGAGGTCAGAGAGAACCCGTTCAAGAACCAGGAACTCCAGGACCCACCGAAAGGGAAGGCTCCGAGGCAGATGTCGGAGCCGAGCTCACCAAGGCCGAGGCTCCAAGGGGAGGAGTGGCGTCGGACAAGGGTCCGATGCCACTCACCCCCTCGGAGGAGACCAGGGAAGCCCGACCACCGAATCCCTCTAAGGAAGGTCTCAAGAGGAGATAAGAGTAGAGGCTGAAGGAGCAGAAGGGATTATTTGTCCCTCAGCCGTAGCAGAAACCATTCCCGAAGACTCCAACTCCAAACTCTGGGGTAGAGTCGAAGGAGGAACTGCAATGGGGTGTGGACTAATAGTCGTCTGTTGAGACAGACTATGTAGCATCTGGGCCAGTGCCTGTGATTTTAATAATCTACTGACCACTCTCTCTAAATCATGGTCAGAAAGCCTGGATGACCTGGATGATCGGCTCCGATGGCTCCGTTCCGAGAGAAGAGGAGAAGCCGGAGCCGAGAGTATCTGCTCCAAGGAAGGGGACCTGGACCTCTTCCTCGAAGGAACCATCGGAGCCGACGAAACCATTGATGCTGTCGGAGCCGATAACTTTTCGGCGCCGACGGAAGGGTTCGATATCGGCTCCAGCCGGAGCCGATACAGACAAAAAGTAACGGTGTCGGAGCCGGTCGGCGCCGACACCGAAGCCTGGGCCACATGGTGGTCGGAGCCAGTCGGAGCCGACACCGATGTGACCGAACCAGTATCGGCACCGATAGGCATCGGTGCTGAGGATTTGAGTAAACTAGGATCGGCTCCAGTCGGAACCGAGGCCGCAGGCTTAGGAACAGAAGCCTGGGCCTTGGAAGACTTAAAAGTCTTAGTCGGGGCCGACTTAGCCGGAGAGCCCTCCGGTTTAAGAAGGCCCCTCAAAATCAATTTATTTCTTCTCTCCTGCAGGACTCTCTGGCTAAAAGAATGACATATAGCACAGGAGTCCTGCAGGTGAAGAGGCCCCAGGCAGTAAAGGCAAGAAGTGTGACCGTCTGTCAGAGACATCTTCTGACAGCACGAGTCACACTTCTTAAAGCCTGAGACCCTTTCCTTAGACATCGTGCAACACAAACACACACAACACCTGTCCAAGAAAAAATTATGTTATCCCCAAAAGAAAAACTAATCTCTCACATACACACACACACACCCCAACAAGGGAGGGGATGGGATGGGAGAAGCCTGACTGAAAGTTTTAAGGAGAGAGGGGAATTTTAGTCAGAATGGGACTAAAACTAGTCTAAAACTATTAAAATTAAAGTTAAAGTAGAAAAAAGGGGCAAAAACAGTAGTGTATAAATCACTTACCAGGAGCTGGTAAAAGGAGGACCTCATCAGCGAAGCGGCAAACGAGATCTGGGTACTTACCGCCTTGCATCATGGGATATGGGGCTGCCTCGAGCTGGTAAAAGTGACTCTCGAGCTTAGCAAGTGCCGAGTCGGAGCCGAGGATCGGCTCCGAACCCATCAAGCAAGAATGAAGGCGAGATTGACAACTTAACATGAGGTGGATTTGATTTTGGGGGGGAAAGGGGATGGTCCTTGGGATGTGTTTTTCCTTCCAAGAAAGGAAGTATCCAATCTGAATGCTAGTCAGTACCCATTGGTCTGAAGTGATGGTTTTCCAAAAGAGAAGACAGTGGGGGTGGCAGGCTTACAAAGGTAGATGGGCAAAGGAGTCACATATTGCTGAGTGCACTTCTATCCTGAAAAGGCAGTCTTGGAGTAGGTTGTGAGGTTAACTGGTCTTGAGTAGGTTTGCCTCCTGGTTCCTCTCCTGTGTTTGGTAGAGGAGGGGCTGCCAGAGGAAGGAGTTCTCCTAACAAAAGAAGTCTTTGCAGGACAATTCCTGTAGCACTTAGGAATAGGAGACACAAGCAAATATTTGCTGTCCTACAGCTCCTTACTTTTCTCCTGCAGGCTTTTAAAAAGTTCTGCAGACTGTCTGTCAAACAAGAGGTTATGGTCTAATGGGGCATCCATAATTTTAGATTTGAAATCCTCTGGGATTGGCTAGAGGCGAAGCCAAGAGTATCTGCGGAGAGCTAAAGCAGAAGCTGCAGACCTGGCAGAGGCCTCTATGGCATCATAACTGCACCTAATTGAATGTCTGGCTACCTGAGAAGCCAGGGACAGTTTAGATGCTATCTCAGTTTTGGTAAGGCAGTCATGGGTGGCACCCAAACATTGGAGGCTTGTGAAACTAGGTCCAGGGTATACTTTACCATGTGTGTTTGGTAACTAATAGCTCGGAAGACCAGGGTGGAGGAGGTGTACACTTTTTTCACAATCCTGTCCATGCTTTTGCTATCCTTATCAGTGGGCAGAAGAGATGCTGAAGGAATCATCCAGGATTGCTTCTCAGGGGAGACAGCAATTATTGCAGGGTCTGCCAGGGAAGGCTTAACTAAGAATTTTTGGTCATCAGCCACTTTGTAGAACCTATCCGATCTCTTAGGAGCAGGTGGTTGAGAGTCTGGATTCTTGGATGCAGAGTGAAGGAATCCAGGCAGGCAGGTAAGACAGGTGGGATGGCTGACGGGGAGGGTGATTCTACTTGAAGGAGTTCAAAGTACCTTCTCTGGGTGTCAGTCATCTGGGCAGTGTCCCATTTGAAGTAATCTTTCATCTTAGTAACAGTTTCCCCAAAGGTGATATCCTCTGGTGGGGTGTCCATTCAATGGATTCCTCATCTGGGTTATAGTATTCCAGAGGGGAAGCAATTTGTGAGGCATAAGAAATAGACTCATCAGAAGATGAGTAGTAAAGTTCTAAATCCTCCTCTCCTTCTTGGATAGTAGACAAGGGGAGAGAAGTGGCAGAGGCAGATCTAGGACTCAGCACTGGAATAGCTGAGGGGGAAGAGGGTGTGGGCCTAAGAGCCATAAAAGCCTGCATCAAGGAATTAGTAAATGATTGCCAGTCTTTGACGCCTTCAGGGGTAGGAGTCGGGTACATTTTTGTTTTCACTTAGAAGGGGTAGGCCTGGGAGAAGGCCTGGGTTCTGGGCTTCAGGTAATGGTGCCCCGTTCAGTCATCCAACTGTTTCTGCTTCCCCCTCAACATCGGTAGGGACTGACATCTGTGCTGTCTCCAAGGATGCGCAGGCCATTACTTCTGAAGCGGCTTCCTCAGTGGGAGCTATTGAAGTAGACTGTTCAATCGGACATCCCTTAACCCCTAGATCGGAAGCTGGTGGGACGTATGATGGCAGAGAGGCAATGGAGGTAGGCCTGGAAACTTTGGCCTTTTTCCAAGGTGGTTCAGTCGGAATGGCGGATTCGGGATTCATCTTGAGTGCAAGCTTTTTGAGTTGTGGGTTCTCTAAATATAAGTTGAGGGCAGAGAGATGGCTATGAAGGGCCTTGGGAACAAAAGATTGGCAAATGGAACAAGCAGTATGGTCATGTTCCTTACCTAGACAAAAGACGCAATGGTCGCGCGCATCTTTATGCGGAATCTGATACCCGCAATGGCATTTGCCTTCTTAGCTGACATCGGCTAATGATAACTACAGCTAACCAAGGTCAAGAAAAAGAAACTGAAAACTTCCCCAACGGGGACTTAGTTTTTTAAAAGTCTTCGAGTGTAGGAGCGAAGCGATTAATGTGACGTTGTCTGCGGGTGGAATGTTCTGAGGTCTGTGCGTGCAGACATTACATTTAAGGTCCCTGCTTTATGGCCCTACAGCACCAGGCTTAAGCTTTTGTATAGGAGCTGACGTTCGGGTCGCCTGAGGTGGGGAATCCCACACTAAAAGTACAGTTTTGTACCTACCATAAATGTAGATGTTCGAGTGCTAATACAGCTGCAGTCATAACAGATGGGTTCTCCTGCCGTCAGGCGGGTCCTCGGTCGGCCAAATTCCAAAGTCTATGTCCGGCGTCGGTTGTCGTCGCTTCTTCCCTGACGTCAGTGCGACAAGAGTATAAAAGAACCAGCCAACGCCATTTTCTTAAGTCTTTCTTGCCCCAGATGTCAGGTGCCCCCAGAAGGAAGGCAATACATAAAATAATGTAATAATGCAATGCAATATAATCAAAAAAATAAGAAGTTATGTACTCACCATAACATTCCATCTGAGTAGGTGACTTCATTTGGATGCAACCTGTGGGGATTCGGATCCGACATTGGATCCGAGCCGGCAATTCATAAGCTTTAGGATCCGAGCTCCTAGCTCCTCCATTTACCCATAATCCCCTGCCAAGCCCTGACTGACCTCAGATTGAGTTTGCCCTGTGAATACCAGTATAACAGAATCCTGGGAAAACCAGGACTAATAGCGCCATGAAAGGTCAGGGGGATGGAGGGGGGGAAGGTTGCATCCAAATGAAGTCACCTACTCAGATGGAACGTTATGGTGAGTACATAACTTCTTAATCTGAAGTAGGAAGACTTAATTTGACTGCAACCTGTGGGACAGAGTCCCCAGCTACCTGAATCTTGGGCGGCCGTCATGGAAGGATGTTCCGGAGCACCGCAGAGCCAAAGGATGCTCTCCCTCTGGAAACAACGTCCACTTTGTAATGTGAAATGAAAGTATGAGATGAGGTCCAAGTGGCTGCTGCACAGATATCATCTAATGATATTCTAGATTTAAAGGCAGCAGAAGTAGATACTGCTCTTGTAGAATGTGCTGTAATTCTCTGGGGAGCTGGCCTTCCTGAGGTGTCATAAGCCTGCAAGATACAAATAGAAATCCACTTTGACAAGGTGGCCTTGGAGACTGCTTTACTCAGTGCGAATTTTGCAAAGGAGACAAACAGTTGATCGGATTGTCTATGACCAGCTGTTCTGTGAATGTAGAAACACAGTTGTCTATGAACATCTAAGGAATGCAGTTTATATTCTCCTTTGTTTTTATACTTGGGAAAGAAAACTGGCAAATTAATAGATTGGTTAATATTGGATTCGGAAGCAATCTTTGGAAGAAAGGAAGGATTGGTCCTGAGGGAGACCCTATCAGGAAAAAAGGAGAGAAGGTGGTTTGACGCACAGAGCTTGGAGTTCTGAAACTCTTCTAGCTGACGTTATGGCCACTAAGAAAGCAGTTTTCCAGGAAAGATACTTCAAGTCCACAGAGGCTGCAGGTTCAAAAGGAGGAGCGGTTAGGGCCTGCAGCACTAAAGATAAGTCCCAAGGTGGTACGGCTTCCTTAACAGGAGGTCTTAAGAGGAAAGCACCCTTAAGAAAGGTTTTACAAATTTTTGCAGCCATGAGAGGTGTCGAGTCATGACCCACATGGTAATGAGAAATGGCTGCCATCTGTACCTTTACCGTCGAAGAGCTTGCCCCTTGTTGGAAAAGGTCTGTCAAGAAGTCAAGTACCGCAGAGTGGCGCGGAAAAGGGATCAAGATTTTTATGTTCCGCCCAAATAGAGAACTGCTTCCATTTGCTCCGATAAACCTTCCTAGTAGAAGGTTTATGGGCAGCCACTATGATGGCTTTCACTGGTGAAGAGATACCGGGACTCCTGATCAGGGATGGAACTGGAGCAGCCAAACTGCCAATTTCAGAGTGTGAAGGTTCAGGATTGGAAGCCCCTGAGGATGGGAAATGAGATCCGGAATTGGATCCAGAATCCAGGGCGGATTCACTCGGTGAGACCATACTTAAGGGAACCATGGTTGACGAGGCCAGAATGGGGCAATGAGAATCATTCTGCTCCCCAAACTGTTGGCTTTCTGTAATAGTTTTTGCATTAGAGGAAGAGGAGGATAAGCGTATAGGAGACCGGGAGGCCAAGCATGCACCAGGGCGTCTCGGGATTCCCAATGGGAAGTAGAGCGAAGAAATTGTCGCATTTGGCGTTTGAGGGAGAAGCAAAAAGATCGCAACAGGGTTGCCCCCAGGCGGCAAAAATCTGCTTCGCTACTAGAGAATTTAGAGACCATTCATGAGGGGAAAGAATGGTGCGACTGAGCTTGTCCGCTAGAATGTTGGACCTTCCCGGAATGTGCATTGCCACAAGAAAGCGGTTGGTGGAGATTGCCCATTCCCATACTCTCATGGCCTCTCGACAAAGGGGGTAGGACCTGGCTCCCCCCTGTTTGTTGATGTACCAGACTACCGACATGTTGTCTGTCTGGATAGCAATAGTTCCTACAGGAAGAAGGCTGCGTAGTGCTTGCAACGCTAATAGCACTGCCCTCATCTCCAGAACATTTATATGCAGGGAGTTCTCTGAACTGTTCCACGTGCCTTGGACAATCCTGCCCGCTGAATCCCCCCCCCACCCGTGGCGAGAAGCGTCCGTGGTCACTGGGGCTAGGGGGAATGCAGTACAGAAGGGTCTCCCTGTCAGGAGGTCCGTCGACTGGAGCCACCAGAACAGGGAGCTCTTGCATGCTCTGCTGATGGTTATCGGGCTGTTGAGAGGAAAGTAAAGCGGGGACCATTGGACCTGGAGGGTCCATTGAAGGATCCTCATGTGTAGTCGAGCGTGAAGGAGGAGTGGGATGGCTGCCGCCATTGAACCTAGAGCCCTCAGGACCATAGCTGCAGTCGGAGTAGGTTCTAAGATGGCCGTGATATGACACCTCAGGCTGGACAGTCGATCAAGAGTGAGGAATGCCGGCATGTTTCTTGTGTCCAATCTTCCTCCTATAAAATCTTTAAACTGTGTGGGGGCCAGGGAAGATTTTTCTTGGTTTATGGTGATGCCCAGCCGGGGGGCCATATGAAGGAAATAGTCCCTGGCTGAGTACAGTAGATGCCTTAATGACGCTGTAAGGAGCCAGTCGTCCAGGTATGGAAACACCTGAATTCCCTGGAGTCTCAGGTGGACCGCTACCACTGCAAGTACCTTGGTAAACACCCTGGGGGCAGAGGTGAGACCAAAGGGAAGGACCCTGAACTGGTAGTGACTGGCTCCCAGCCGGAAGCGAAGGAACCTCCTGGACCGTCTGTCCATTAGAATATGGTAGTACGCATCCTTGAGGTCTATAGAGCACATCCAATCGTTCTCCCGCAAAAGGGGGAGGATAGATTGTAAGGTGACCATCCGGAATTTTTGTTTGGTTACAGACAGGTTCAGTTGTGACAGGTCTAGGATCGGTCTTAAGTCCCCCGTCTTTTTTGGCACCAAGAAGAACCTGGAGTAAAACCCTGATCCGGTCTGAACTCGGGGGACGTGTTGGATGGCTCTTTTTGTTAGAAGCTGTGCGATTTCCACAGTTGCTACCTCCCGTTGATCGGGTGGTACATCGGGGAGGTTTTTGGATCTGGGAATACTGTGAAGGGGGATTGAATAGCCTCTGGATATCACTCGAAGCACCCAACGGTCTGACGTGATTGACTCCCATGATGTCAGGTGCCTCGAAAAACGCCCCCCGACTGCCTCCAGAGAGGAGCAGCCGGGTAACCCATCAGGGTTGCTGCATGGGTCTGTCAGAGAAAGGTTCTCTGGACCCAAAGTTCCTAGGAGCCCCTCTGCCTCTAGGACGGCGACCTCCCTGTCCTCCTCTGCCACGGAAGGACTGGTCATCTGGAGCAGGTTGGGAGTGCTGCGATTTCCGGAACCACATCTTCTTCTGTCCCTTTTGGTTCTTCGAGAAAGACCTCTGGGGAGCTGAGAAGCGGACTCCGACGGCAGACAGCGTCTTCCCGTCCTTTTCGCTCTGGACAAGCGTTTCGCGAACCGTTTTGCCAAAAAGGGTAGAACCATCGAAGGGGGCATTCGCGAAGGTCGCTTTGAAGGGCTCCGCGAAGTCACAGTGCCGGAGCCAGGCCTGGCGTCTCATAACAAGGCCCGATCCGCTAGCTCTAGTGGCTCCCTCTGTTGCGTGAGATAAGACCTGCATAGAAGTATTAGACACCGCTCTGAGAGTGGCCATACGGGTGGAGTACACTTGTTTGTCCTCCGCCGATATGGACTCCGGGGGAGATGCAGCGCATTCCTTAATCAGGTCTCGCTGCATCCTGATCACGTGTGCCATATAGTTCAGCGCCCTCAGGGAGAAGGTTGCTGAACTAAAGACTCGCTTCCCAATGCGATCCATCGAGCGGGATTCCTTGCTCAGGGGATGCATAGAGGGACTCTCCTGAGCCAATTCCCTCTTTGTGGCTGCAGCCATCAGCATGGCATCTACTGGGGGTTCCTTACTCCAATGTGTACGGTCCGATGGGGGACTAAGAATCCGGTCCGGACATTTGGGAACAGGCTCTACGGTGTCCGGGTCCTTCCACGCTCTGGAGGCAATCAGGTCCACCGGAGGGTCGGCAGGAGGGGAACACCCAAGAGGTAGACGGGCCCGCCTCAAATGCCTCCAAGAACACAGACTCGTCCGAGGAGGCCTTGGGGGCAGACCCCCCCCCCAATCCTTAACATTTCCATAATGTCTCCAAAGGAGAAATCTTCTGGGGGTGATCTTGGGGAGCCCTCCCCTTCCTCCAAGTCCTTGTCTTCAGTAATAGACTCGGGGGAGTCCACGTGCCTCCTCTTACACTTATGCTTAAGAGGCACTTCCTCGGGGGGGACTGTCCGAGGAGTCCTCGCCAGCAACCAGTTGTTCCAAAGGAACCACTTGGGACATTGAGGCGGGCTGTCCCTGGGACCGGCTGATGGGAGCCTGACCCAGCTGCGAGGGAGTGCGGGATGGAGCCGAGACAGGGACCGGGGGTCCGGATGTCCTCGACAGAACCCTCTCCACAACGTCGAAGGCCGAGGGGGAGCCGACTTCTCTAAGACCTGAGAGCCGACCCCACCGGATCCGGCGAATGGATCAGAACCGAGCAAACCGTGGGATCCGAGACCGGTGCGCTCCGACCTAGACGGAGTCGAAGAGACACGGCTCCTTCGATCGAGGCTAGGCCCACGGGTCCGAGAGGTCGGGTCCGGCAAGCACTCAAGGGAGGGATCGTATCCGAGGTGCGCCGACCAGTCGGATACGACCCACCCCCGGGTCCGACGCTGCCTGGCTCCGAAAGCTCCGAACCCGGGAGTCGGGTCGGAGAAGGAGCTATGAGGGCGAAAAAAGGGGTTGAGGCCCCTCCCGGATGGGGGGGGGGGTGCAGGAGCACTCCCATCTGCATCTGGGCCTGGATGAATCGCCTCATCATCCGGTTCATATCAGCGTCCGACATAGAAAAGGTTGACCTCGGCAGGCCACGGCGGATCTAGAGTGTCGCCTCGATGACCTCGACGAAGGTCTAGTCTCCACCTCCTCGGGTCCGGGAGAGAACAGAGGGGATCAGAGCAGAGGAGGGGGAGATTTAGAAGCCAGAGGGGAAGCACGCTTAGGCGGTGGGGCTGAGACGGAGGCCTCGGCCCGCCGCTTATGGTGCCCCTCTCTGTACCTCTCCTTTTCCCTCCTGGTCTCCCTATCCTCCAGTTTCTTAGTGGGAGATTGAGTCCCTGCCGGAGGAAGGGAGACCGAAGTAGCCACTGGCGAAAGGATAGCAGGGGCCGAGGCCGAAGCCGATTCAGGAGGGAGAAGTCCCGCCAGAACCAACTTCGACCTCCGCTCCCTTAAAGCCCGGGGGTTGAACCCTGCACAAATGGTACAACCAGATGAAAGGTGTTCAAGCCCCAGGCATTTAACGCACAGAGTGTGGCCATCAGCCGGGGAAAGCTTATGGCCACACTCGGTACATTTAGAAAATATAGCCTTGGGGGCTTCAGACATAGCTACGCCCTAACAGGCCCTAAAAAAAAAAAACACACACACAACAAACACACACTAAGCGAACACCCGAGAAAGGTTAACTAAAGAAGGGAGGAAAGCCTAAACAAACACACTTTAACTTTTGACAAACTATAAGAGAAAAAATAGGTAAAAAAGATATCACCAAATTGCTTTTCGCTATGGAGCTCGAAAATCACGTCAGCTACTGAATGCGGCAAACGAAATCTGAGGTCAGTCAGGGCTTGTTAGGGGATTATGGGTAAAGGGAGGAGCTAGGAGCTCGGATCCTAAAGCTTATGAATTGCCGGCTCGGATCCGATGTCGGATCCGAATCCCCACAGGTTGCAGACAAATGAAGTCTTCCTACTTCAGATCAGTAGTTGTAAGCAAATACACCATAAAAGAATACCCCGAGAGGGGAAGGTGGGAGGGAAACCTGGACTGCAGCTGTACATTAGCACTCGAACATCTACATTTATGGTAGGTACAAAACTGTACTATGTTCATCGTGCATACAGCTGCAGTCATAGCAGATGGGTAGAATCCCAAAGCTAAGAAAGGGGTGGTAGGCACTAGGTGGAGCTAGGAGGAGCCAAAATGCCCTGCAAGACTGCAGTGGCAAAGCCTGCTCTAGACTTGGAGTATAATGGTAGGTTGTAGTGCTTAGAGAAGGTATGCACAGAACTCCAAGTGGCTGCTTCTAAAATATCCTTGGTATGAACTCCTCTGAGGAAGGCTGCAGAGGTGGCTGTGGCCCTGGTGGAATGAGTTCTAATGCCTGTAGGTACAGTTTTGCCATGAAAGGAATAGCAAAAGCGTATGCAGTGGGCTATCCATTTTGAGATTGTTTGTTTGGATATTGACTTTCCTTGAGCTCCTACCGCATAGGCCACAAAAAGCTGTTCTGATTTTCTGATAGGCTTTGTTCTGTCCAAATAATAAGGCAGTTGTCTGTGGATGTCCAAGGAATGCAGTAATCTCTCCCCTTTGTTTTGAGGATTAAGATAAAAAAGTAGGTAAATGTATGGCCTGATTTAAAGCTACCCTGGATACCACTTTGGGCATAAAGGACGGGTTGGTACGTAATGAAACTGTCCTGATGGAAGATGATGAAAGGCTGGACAGCCATAAGAGTCTATAGTTCTGAAACTCTACGAGCTGAAGTGATAGCCAGAAGGAAAGCTGTTTTCCAGGACAAATATTGTAAATCTGATGAGGCAGCTGGTTCTAAAAGGGGGCAAAGTCAGTATTTCCAGAATGAAATTAAGATCCCAAGCAGGTATTGGTTGTTTTCTTGGAGGTCTTAAATTCTTAGCCCCTCTGAGGAACTTTCTTAATAGAGGGTGAGAGAATAAAGGTGGATCAGTGTTGTATTCTGCAGAAATGGCTGAGGCATGGATTTTGATGGAGGAGAACGAAAGTCCACTGCTTAGCAGTTCGGCCAAATATTGTAGTATTTGAGGTAAATTCAGTTTTCCAGGGCACTGGCCCTTTTTCTCATTCCAAACACAAAAACGTTTCCATTTTGCAGAGTAAGCTTTTCTAGTTGATGGCCTTCTGGCCTCCAAAATGACATCCTGCACCTCCTTGGAGAGCAGGGCCTGCTGTGATGCTAAGGAATCTTCCATGCGGCTAGATTGAGTGCCTTCAGCTGACTGTGAAGAGTTTTGAAGCTGTGCTGAGTCAGAAGAAGAGACATTAGAGGCAGGGTCCATGGTGGGGAATGCGTCAGGCTCCTTAGTAGTGGGTACCAGTGTTGCCTTGGCCAGTCCGGAGCAATGAGGACCATCTTTGGTCTGTCTGCTCTGGTCTTCAATAGGACTTTGGGCAGCAGAGGAAGAGGTGGGAAGGCATAAACTGTCATTGATGTCCAACTGAAAGAGAGCGCGTCCACTCTCCAGGCCTTTGGATGGAAGATCCTTGAGCAGAATTTTGTCAATTGATGATTTTTGTGGGAGGCAAAGAGATCTATGTCTGGCCTTCCCCATTCTTGGATTATTTCTGTAAAAACTTTTGGATGCAACTTCCATTCGTGTGGATCTGTCATATTCCTGCTTAGGTTGCCTGCCAGCGTGTTTTCCTTGACTGGCAAGTACTGTGCTTGTAGCTCCATTTGTAAGTCCATGGCCACGTTCCAAAGTGACATGGCCAGTCTGCATAGGGGATAAGAATGTGTTCCTCCCTGCTTGTTTATGTACCACATAACAGTGGTGTTGTCTGTTCTTATCAATAGCTGACCTGGTTGTAGAAGGTCCTTGAAGGCTGTAATAGCATTTATCACTGCTAGCATTTATTTTTGATTGATATGAAGGTGCTTTTCTTTTTGGGTCCATTTGCCCTGAATGCACCGGTCTGTCATGTGCGCCCCCCAGGCGTAGTCCGAGGCGTCTGTTGTGATGACTTTATCTGCTTGAGGCCTGCTGAATGGAAGACCTGAGTTTGTTTGGCATGCTTGAGCCCACCACAGAAATTCCTTTTGCAGACATGGAATTAGTGGTACCATTGTTTCCAAACTGTGGCTGTGTTGAGACCATATGTTTTTTAGGTACCATTGTAGTTTTCTCATATGCAGCTTTGCACATGGGATTAGTAAGATGCAAGATGCCATGAATCCCAGAGCCTGCAGGATTTTCCTTGCAGTCAGCCTGGTGCAATTTGCCAGTGTTCTGAAATATTGAATTAGTTGCCCCTGCTTCTCTGGCGTGAGGTAGGCCATCTGGGTGTTTGTGTCCAAATTGGCACCCAGGAAAATTATCTTCCGAGAGGGTATTAGTCTTGATTTCTCTTTGTTGACTGTGTATCCTAGAGAGTTTAATAACATTATTACATAAGCCAGATGTTTCAGAAGAATGTGCTTGCTGTCCGCTTGGATCAGGCAGTCGTCCAAATAAGGGTATATTTGTATCCATTGAAGTCTGCAGTAGGCAATTACTGATGCCAGGCATTTCGTGAATACTCTGGGGGCAGTAGATAAACCAAAGGGCAATGCAGAGAATTGATAATGTATTGAACCTGCAAGAAATCTGAGGTATCTTCTGCAATTTTGTCTGATTGGGACATGCAGGTATGCCTCCTTGAGGTCCAATGTTACCAGCCAAGACACCTTGCCCAGCATGGGAAGAAGTTGCTGTAGAGTGAGCATCTTGAATTTTGGTACGAGTAGGAATGTGTTTAGGATGGAAAGATCCAAAATAGGTCTCCAATCTTTGCCCTTCCTTGGCACCAGAAATAGCCTGGAATAAAAACCTTGACCTTGTTCGTGTGTAGGTACCTCTTGAATAGCTTTCATGTTTATAAGATCTGAAATTTGCTTTTGTGCCTCTGCCCTTTGATTGTGTGGCAGGTTTGGCATGCCTTTCATTTTGGAAGGGTATGAAAATGGAATTTGTAGCCTCTGTTTATAATGTTCAGGATCCATTTGTCCTTTGTGACAATATGCCAATTTTTGTGAATACTGCCTGCTTTCCTCCTAACGGGGCTCCCATTTGAGACCTGGTTGCCATGCTAAGGCATAAGTCATTGGTTTTGCTTTCTGAAAGATTGCGAGTTGTCCTCACCACCTCTTTGTGTAGGAGCTTGCCATTGTCTGCCTCTGTACGAGCCTTGTGTTTGTCCTCTGCCCCTCGGGAGCCTGTATCTGCCTCTTTGGGGTCTGTCTGTGGCAGGAAAGGACCAGTTTTTGGAAGGCCAATTTCTACTAAAAGGTGGGGGTTGAACCTGCATAAATTCTTTCACAGTTTGCATTGATTTAGCCTTTTCCTCCGTTTTCCGTAATACTTCCTCAGCATTTGCCCCAAATAGTACATCCTTTTGAAGAGGGGCGTCTAGTAATTTAGCTTTGACATGATCAGGCAAGGCTTGTTCCTTGAGCCAAGCATGCCTACGTATGACTGAGCCTGTAAAAGCAGCTCTACATGAGGCCTCTAGAGCATCAAAACCACATTGTAAGGTATGTTTACCCACTTTTTCTGCACTATGCATCAAATCCTGCAACTCCTTCATGTCTGGTTGTTCAGGTTGTGACATTTTACTTTTCAATTGAGATAACAGAAACTGTTGGTATTTTAGCATATGAAACTGACAGTTTAAGGCCCTCATGGATAAGGTAGCCGAGGTATATACCTTTTTTCCCCACCTTTCTAAGGATCTGGAATCTCTCTCGGAAGGCAATGGGTTTTTGGCAATGGAGGCCTTAACTCCCTTGGGCCCCTGTGAGATGGTTTCTAGGTCAGCAGCATGGCTTTTGTATAGAAATTGGTGTGAGATAGGAACCCTGTAGTACCTGTCAGGCTTAACTGGAGCTGGAAGGAGAGAGTCCGGGTTAAGGCAGGCCTCCGAGTAAACATCATCTAGGATGTCCAGGACAGGAGGTATAGCCATAGGCCTGTGCTGGGGTAACAAAAGAAATTCCCTGAGCCTTTTCTTGGAATCTGAATAATCCTGGCCTTCCCAGTGGAAGTGTTCCCTTAAGGTATGCAGAGTTTCACCAAATGAGTAATCCTCAGGGGGGGATACAGAAGGAATAGATTCCTCTGCATCAGAGTCTTCAAAAGGAGAGTAAGACTGTTCCTGATAATCAGAGTGCTCTGAAAAAATGGAGCCCTGATCAGAGGAGGGGGAATCTTCCTCCACTCTGGGTCTTTTGTCCGGAGGTGGCTGAGAACCTCTGATTAGAGTAATTAATTCCTCAGCCATTTTAAGCATCTGCTTCTTAGGCATGGGGCCTGTGTAGCTGGTCTCTTAGGGTGCATGGCAGCTTTAGACTTGGTGAAAGCCTTGATGGAGAAAGAAGAGGAAGGTCTGAAGACACCTTGAGTGGAGGTGGACCTGTCCACATTCTGTGTTTCAATGCCAAGTGTGGCTTCGGTATCTGTAGTCAGGGTGTGGGCCGAGGAGCCTGCGACCTCGGGTACAGGAGACACCGCCAAGATGTGTCGTCGGTAATCAGGGGCTGCGTAGGCGCCTCGCTGAGAACCGGACCACGTGTAGTCGGCTTTGGCGTGGTGTCGGTAGAGGCCGCGGACCTCGAGCGTCGGTCCTTGTCTTTCCGTTTTTTAGACAAAACCGGAGTAGGAATATCTGACGACATAGTATAGTTAAATGCTTTCCCAAAATAATGCTGGGCGAACTCTGCCTGACGCTTAATAGTCCGTTTGTTGAATGTAGCACAAAACCGACAGACCGAGACGTCGTGGTCTGGGCCTAAACAAGGTATACAGAGGGAATGGAAATCCTTATGCGGTATTTGCTTCCCACAAGAAATACAATTATTAACTTTGTCTGACATCGGTCTGAGGCAAGAAAAAGTTTCAGCGGGTACTTAGATTTTAAGAAGACTTGGTTCCAAATTTTTTGTAATCTCAGGAGCTGGCCGACCGGCACTTGCGAACTGCTTCTGCTTCGGGCACCGCGCGGCAAAAAAGACTGAAGAAAATGGCGTCGGCTGGTTCTTTTAAACGCCTGTCGCACTGACGTCAGGGAAGAAGCGACGACAACCGACGCCGGACCTAGACTTTGGAATTCGGCCGACCGAGGACCCGCCTGACGGCAGGAGAACCCATCTGTTATGACTGCAGCTGTATGCACGATGAACATCACTGCAACATAGGAATGGAAGGACATATATTTGTTTTACTGCTCAAAAGAGAAGCCCCTGGAAAGGGGGGGGCCCCACTACCCAATGTACCTTCATAAACTTTCAGAACCCATTCTTCTGAAATAATCTGGTACCATGAAGATGTAAACTCAGAGAAGGTAAGACTGCCTGAGTGAGGGATCTGCGGACAGGGAGCCTAAAAACAGTAATAGCATTCTGACTTTTTGGAATCTTCTTGTCATTGTTTATTAAAATCTTGTTTGCAGGCATCTTGCTGCTTAATGAAATGAAAGGATTTTTCCCCTAAAAAAGGAAGGTTGGAAGATCTGGGTTCACCACTTGAATCAACACCCTCCCCTCATCAAATTTCTAAAGCAAATAAATTGCAAAAAGACCAAACATGCAACCAACCAACTTTTAATTATATTTTATATATATATATATATATATATATATGGATCTAGGACGTTTGCTCGAATGAGAAAACGTCCGAATCCATAACAACCGAACACACTTTAACGAAAGCGCTTTTATCGAAAAAGCACTTTCGTTAATGGATGTAAAAATTATAAATAATAATAAATAAAAAAAACACTACTTCCCCACCCTGCACCCCCCCATGTGGGGGGCACTCCCCTACTTTAATATTCTCCCTCAGAGACCGCACTACAGTGAGGAAAAGGGAAATATCCCTTACCCGCACCGTAGTACAGCCTCGGCAACAGGCATACTTACGTGAAAGTGCTTCTTCGGTGAAAAGCACTCTCGCGTAAGTATGCCTGGCCATTTGGGTTCATTTGGTACCCATTTGGGTATAGATATATATATATATATATATATATATATAAATATATATATATATATATATATATACCTCGATATATATATATATATATATATATACATATATATATATATATATATATATATATATATATATATATATATATATATATATATATATATATCTATATACACACACACACACACACTGTGTATATATATATATATATATATATATATATATATATATATATATATGTGTGTGTGTATATATATATATATATATATATATATATATATATATATATATGTATATATATATATATATATAGGTTCATAGGTTTATACTAGGCTATCTGCCCTAAGGCATTTATAAGCCTAGCCCAAAGTTTTGTGGTTTACGCCACCCCTTATGTTAAAAAATACTGTGCACATTAGTTTGTTGTGCCTCTGTCCAGCAGTGACACAGAGATGACTCCCGGAGTAAACCTACGATCTCCCATCCACCGGTCAAGATTTCTCTTGAACAGAGCCAGCGAGGTGCTCTGCCTCACATGGACCGGGACTCTATTCCACAGCATAGGGAGTCTCTGGGTGACAAATCTATCCCTCCAGCATGTCCTATTTATATCCGTACTAAGGTTTAAGTAGCTTGCTCTAGTGGATCTGGTAGATTTGGATTTTTTGAGGTGGAGCATGTCCATTAATTCCGGGTTGGACATGGCCTTGTATGTCAGGCACAGGTCACCTCTGAGCAGGCGGTATGCGACTGA